>NC_135611.1:77145948-77447758 GCF_053574225.1 Canis aureus | reverse complement strand
GGGTCCAGAGCTGGGACTGAAGTGGCTGGGAATTAATTAACTGCATATCCATTTGGTTAACTGTGCCCAGAAGTTCAGCTACGGGAATGTTTTATAAATCAAAAATAACAACTATTATCGTTAACCTCAAAATCACAGGCCACAAGAGTTCCTACTTTACTGATGCTAATTAAATGGTCGAGTCTGTCCAATAGAATGTCATCCAGGAGTCTTTCAGTTCATGATGAGAGAGACCAAAAAAACATGTACTATCTGGAAATTTTTTTATAAATATAGGTTGAAGCGCACCATACCTATCCAAAGTTCCAGTGATGTAATTTTTGGCTAGACCTCACATTTTGGGAATTTTTAAAGCCCCAAATTACTTTTGTTGGAAGTATTAAATACGGTCTGGAAACAGACACTTTGGTATAGTATGGTATAAAAAAACCTGAGGGTTTTTTTTTTTTTTTTGGATCTCTTTTACTTATTGGAAACCCTGGGCAAGTTTCAGTTTGCTCATCTATAAAAATTGGGGGAAATGACATGAAAAGTTATTTTGTGAGGATTAAACAGAATGACATTGAAAGTGTCCTGCACATAGTAGGTTCTTAATAAATGCTTGTATGATTTCTGTAAAGTCTTGAATATGCTTTCTTTATGGTAGTAGTGTTCTGCAGGTGGAAACAGGATATTGGTAATAATCTTGGTCTGAGAATTTTGCTTTGTTCCTAGAACAATAAATCTCTAAATCAATGCTACGTAAGTGTGAATGTGCATGTGAAATCATCTGGGGATTTTATTAAAATTCAGTAGGTCTGATTCAGTAGGTCTGGAGTGAGGCCTGAGAGTCTACATTTCTAACAAGCTCCCTGGGGATTCTACTGGTGTGGGGATCACATTTTGCGTATCAAGACTCTACACCAGGAGTTGACAAACTACTTACCTTCCATGGGTGAATCCCACATGTTTGTGAATACAGTTTTATTGCAACATAGCTACACACATTCATTTACATAATGTCTAAAGCTGTTTTCCTGCTACAATGGCTGAATTACTATCTGCCCCCTACAGTTCACTGACCCCTGCTCTAAACCACTATCTTTCTTGTTTCAGACTTATAAACTATGTTAATCATTGGCAGAAGCTTACGGAGGGCTGGAAGAGGTATGAGAGGACAAGAAAGACAGAGGGTAGCTACCTGTATTACCCTTCTATTGCTGCCATTACAAATTGCCCCCAAACACATATTTATTGTCTTGCTGCTCTGTAGGTTAGAAGTCTGACAAGGGGCCCCACTGGGCTAAAATCAAGACATCATCAGAGCTGCATCCCTTTTGGAGGTTCTAGGGGAGAATCCATTTCCCTTCCTTTTCCACCTCTGGGAAGCCACCAGCATTCTTTGGCTCAAGGCCCTTCCTCCATTTTAAAACCAGTCCACGAGACTCCTCTGCTGTCATCACATATCCCTCTGACCACAGTTAGGGGAAGTATTCTCTTTTAAGGACCCATGTGATCACATTAGGCCAACCCAGAGTCAGATAATCCAGCTAAATCTCCCCATCTCTATGCCTTTAACTTAATCATATCTCTATGAAAGATAACATTTAGCGATTCCAAGAATTAGGGTATGGTCATCTTTGGTGACTCTGCCTGTCATACTACCTCAAAGCACATTCTTCAAAATGACACTTTTCCAATCATTTCTCTGTAGTAGTAATATGTTATCATGGTTGTCTTAGCATTCTGATGAAAAGGTGTTTGATGAAACCATAAGACAGAAAGACCATGAAACACATAGAGACATAGTCACAGTATTTCTCTTTTATGTGCTGCTTTTCCCACCAAACAAGGATACAGGCTCACTACCCAAGGATATATCGGTGCAGGTACATCTATGCACCGTATGCAGGTAGTACACTGCACAACTCCAGAGGATGTCCTGAAGTTGCTCAATGTGCAAAGCTCAAAGCATACACAGTAACCCAGAATTTGTCTATACCTCTAGCTACTGATCATAATTAAACTGAATTCTTTGGAAATATTTTCTTTAGCTCACACTGTACATGAAATTGTTTGCCCACATTAATGTCTTGCGATAAAATTAATTACTGATTAATTCAAATCAGCCTAAAAAAGTGAAGGAAAACACATCTTAATAGCTAAGGAGTAAGTAAGACACTTGAGTAGCAAAAAGCTTAAAAATAAACTCCAATCATTCAACTTTGTGCCCATACACAAAGCCATTTCCACAAGAACCCAAGACTGCAAGAGGGAGGGTGCATGTTAGCCCATGGCATTTGGGCAAGAAGGCAAGGAATGTAATAAACAGAAGGGAAGGGAGCTCTCCTGGGAATATTTTTCCATTGCACATGAAGCCCAACGAGGAAGGTTTCAAATATGAATCACTGACAACTGCCTGCTAGGCTGTTATACTTAATCCTTCACATTTTGAGTATGTCATGGTACTCCATAAAAAAAGCTTATTACATAAGCCATTCTCACTCTCCTAAGCTTATTCTCTCCAACAATGCCAGAAATAAAATAACAGGTAAGTGACCAAGAAAATATATGTGACCCAACCATTGTATAAGATTTCATTTTGCTAAAGGTCAAGACAAATTATCATGAAATCCTTATAGATACTGTTACATGGCTCCTGGGGACAAAAGATTTCTTTTCAGAAGAGCTTCTTAGAAGCAGAGGGTGCTGTGTTTCAATCCTCAGCTAACTTTTAGTTAATGACTCTTGCCTTTTCTCCTACCAGCTCTGCTTATTAAAAGGAGAATGCGGTCTGGAGTGTGTGCTGTCAGAATGAACAGCAGGGTCAGTCACTAATCCCAAATTGTATGCCCCCAGGATGCCTGCTACAGAATGAGGAAATGCTTACGTTTGATTAACCCTCCAGGTAGAGAAAGAGAGACAGCCAGGGGTCTGCAGCTACATGACATGGTATAATAGTAGTTTTAAAATATGGCGTTCCTAGGGGGATCCAAGGAAAGTCACAGCACAGGGTGTTGACTTAGTGTAACAAATGAAGATTGTGTCCATATAATAGCAAGTGAGCCTTTGGAGGAATAACATCACCAAACTGGGCATTCATTTTCTTCAAAATATTTGTTATAATAAGATAATCTGTTATGTCTATGGTGCTTTATAGGGTGTATAATGCTTCAAGGACACCACCCTGTTTGATCTTCACCACTATCCTTTGTGTCAATGAGTTAGAATTGAAGAGTATTTCTGAGTTAAAAAAAAAAAAAATCCCCATTAGCTGTCAGTGCACTTTCTTCTTGCCCTGGCCTTTTCTTTAACATTTTCTTTAGGTACAAACAATGAAGAGTGAAGAAACACCTTTGGGTGGGGAAGGGGGATGTTGGGTCAGTTAGGGGATAGATAAAACCATGCAGTTTGGAAAGACACCTCCTGAAAACATGAATCAAAGAAAGCACAAGATCACTTCTATTTCTGCAGCTCCATGTACAATAAGAAAAAAAAAATCTATCGGCGTTATGAAAATGCTTTCATCCTACTGTTAAATGCAACATTATTTAGCTGTTAAGTCAAAAGCCGAAATTTGACATTTTGGTGAATATGAGGCCCAGGCCAATGGTTCCCCTTGATACTCAGCAGTCTATGCTGCATTCAGCATGCTACTAAAAGAGAACAATGGACTAATCAGAGACAGCTCTTTCATGTCTCAAGAAAAGTGTGCTTTTGTACCTATTGACCCTTAACGATTGGCTCCATTTCCATACATTGAACAAAATCCTACTTGTCCTTCAAGACCAAGTTCATATACCATACTCACCACGAGGTCTTCCCTGACAGTACTGTCTGCTCTGTTTCCTAGTGTGTCAATTATAGATCACCATGTTATAAGTCATTGAGAGTATGTGTTTTACATGCTCTCTTTCCTCCTAGACAATGAGTTGCAAGTGGGCAGGGATAGTAAAACACCTAGCACCTTGTAGATGCTCATATTATGTTTGCAGATTAATGAATTAATAAAGTGAAGAAACCAAGAGTCAGTATAAAATAATCAAATTCAGTGATGCTGGGTTTGATCAACGGCATGTTGGGAAACTTATGAAATATATATTTATTCTGGGCATTTTTCAAATACAATTGTTCCTGACACTTTAACCCAAAAGCTATCATTAGCTTGATTTGATCAATTTGCTAGGCCTGATGAAGGTGACTATGTAATGCATATTTTTTTAATTGTTTACTCCAGCCGGATATGTCTCATTTATAAAACAGAACTTCATTCTGAGCAAAATCTGATGAGAACAGTAGCAACTTAGAAACCTCATATTCCAAAAAGGTTAATACCAAAAAGGTGTATATCTCAGTAATTCCTTTTCCACTTTAGAGTCAAAGGCACTTTGGGTCTTTCACCACTGGGCTCATTAAGCCAATGAGGATCTGAACTCTCACCCACTTACCAACAGCATCTTAACCCCATGAAAACAGATGAAAATCTACTCTTTTCTACCTTGTTTACTCAGCTCAGGCATGCACTGTTTATAGCTACTTTTAGTCAGAGAAAAAACTAAGAATGTACTTTGTTGGTGCTGGATTGGATTTTCCAAACCCAGTGAAAAAAAATGTCTGTGATTATAAACCAAACCTTCATGCAAAAATGCAGCAAGAATCAATCTTCTTTTAGGAATTGCAAATTCCTTTGTGTGAGAACTTTAACACAAAGTAGACTTCATTCTAGATGGAGAGCAACTGTGTTAAGAAATAGTAGCAGTCACTTTTGCTTGAGCTGAAGTTGTAATTTCAAATGGAAATATGTCATTGTATTCTTTGGAAAGGAAAACTTGCTGGAATCTTAACTTTTCAGTCATCAAAAGGCAGTTCTGGACATTTGTCTTTATCTCTAATTTTCTGCTCAGCTATTTGTTACCCTGATAACAGAGTGTTTTATGGCTTCTCTCCATTAGTCAGTGCTATAGTTTTATGAGCCATGCAGAGAAAGTGAAGGAGGAGCTCAACCTCCTTGGGAGTGTCATTTTGCTGTTGTCGGCTTTCAAAGAAATTCAGACAATCACTTTTGTTCAGTTGAAGTGGAAAGGGGAGTGTTTTATTATTGGCCAGCCCCAAAGTGTAGCAGTTGGCTGGACTCAAGCCATGTCTTAAATTTGAAAGAGATGATAAAAAAGCAGCCTTAGCTATCCAAATAACTGTGAAATCTTCATGACTTATTTCTCAAAAGAAAGAAAAGAAAGGAGAAAAAATAAGCACATGGCAGAGTATTGTTCCTTTCCCTTAAAAAATGCCTTGAAATATGTTTTAAAATATTTTATGAGGTCACACTAAAAAAAGAGTAATTGGAAGAAAAATTCTGCTTGTCTAAGCGAAGAGCACATTTGTAGCGGTAGGGTAAATGTTTTATCGATTGAGAAGCTGGGAAACTCAAGTCATTACTCACCATGGGCTAAAGAATAATTGCTAATGCTCTGGCGGAAAGATTAAAAACAGTTTCTGGAAGTATTTCTTACAATGATCAATGGTGTATCATCCCAGGCCATTGGATCTTCAATAACATTTTTCCCTTTTGGGATACAATCAATTTTTATAATATGATTCATTTGCCAGTGGGCATGCTTTCTTCATACGATGAAAAGGCACTTATGCATCTTATATTGTTGAAAAGTAATCTTATACAGCCAAAGATCAGGCTGTGGTATAGAAGACTCACTTGAATCCATCTCTATTTTAAATGGGTTTGGGAAATCATCTGGGGTAGGGAAATGGGGGGCTGGGGAGACAGTTGCTAGCTTCTTTGTTATTGCTTTGTTAACCCTTTAAGAATGCATTTAGCACACTCTGACAGCAGTCATAATCATCATAACACAAGGGTAGTGATGGAGGAGGGTGCTATTTTAGATTTGAGCATATGCCACACGGTGAGCTTGACTTATTTGCAATACTAATTACCATGTCAGCACTCTCAGGTCAAGGGTTGCCTTACAGCTGTCTACTGGCTGCACACATCTGACAGGGTCTTCAGCATCGTGTGGCAGAACTCGACTTTGGTCCACTGCTGCTGAATCCATCAATTCGTCTCTGCTTTAATAAGTAACAGCTTCAGTCATGAGAGGATGTGCTCATTCCCGAATTTCTCCCAGGAGAGAAGGTACCGAAAGCTTAGGCACAGTGACCTCTCAGGCTCCACTTTGCCATTGGGACTTGTGATAAGGGAAATGTATGACTCCAACACCAGGATCTGCCAAATGAAGAGGCAAAAGAGAGAGAGAGAGAGAGACACACACACACATACACACACACAATAATAATGACAAGCTTAGGAAGTAGTCAAATGTTCCATTGAAGGGTGACATGTACCCCAATCTGGAATTTTGTTTGAATCTGAGAACAATGGCTTTTATGAAATTACATAAATGTTAATCCTCTTTCTGCCTATGACAGAGTCTCCTCACTCAACACTCTGGCTGTGTGCCCAAAAAAAACTGAACATCCCGAATTAAAACAAACTTAATTTAATTAAAACAACTAAAAGAAATAAAACAAAATTTTGAATATAAGGTTTAGATTGCCTATACCTTAAATGTCTCCTTGTTTGGTGGTGAGATTTTATACCCAGCCTGTTCCTGACCAAAAATATATTAATTTTTTTCCATTTGAATGTTTAGCACTGTATAGATAGTATTTTTCATTTTTACACAATTCTAATGTATTTATTTGGTGAACCAAGTCATTAGGTTTCCTATCTCTTTTTTTTTTCTTATTTTCAAAGGAAAAAAAATAATCTTAAGAAAAAAAATAGGAGAAAAAATATCTAAAATGAGTTAGAGGATTTAATAAGTAAAAAAGCCCTTGTATTCCCTAATAATGTCACTTCAAGATTAGTCTTCCTGAAAGGAATATTTAAATCATGCTTCTCATCATCATAAAAATTGAATTAAGCACTTACTCCTGACCAGGCACTAAGTAAAAGCTAAATATATATATTTCTAACAACTATTCCATGAGGTAGGCTAGTATTATTATCTTCATTTTTTTACAAAAGTGGAAATTGAGACCTAAAGAGGTTAAGTAACACTAACCATAGCTATAAAATGAGGTCATAGTTGGAGAGGCTAAGAATAGAACCAAGTCTGTCTACTTTGAAGGTAGGGCTCTTAGTTATCTTACTGTTTCATGATCATAAATCTTACTGGCTCCTAATTTGTTGAGATGGATGTAATCATGTGAGTTAATTCACACATCCAAATCTAGAACTCAAGACTTTCTGTAATCTATCCCTAGTGAACCACTCTTCCAATGTTATCTTTAGTAATTGGTCTGTGAATCTTAGATTCCTACCAAAATGCTCTTTTGCTACTTGGTTTACTAATGCCTATCACCTTTCCAACTTTACTTCTGCTATTGCAAATATCACACCCCAAATTGACCTTGCCAGTTCTTTGTCACTATTTCTAACTTCTACTTCACTGTTTTCTACTATTCTTAGAACTCTTTGTTTCTTTATATTATAATCATTTAAATGTGTCATATATTTTATTGTATATTTGAATCCTTTTTGGTGCCTACCACCATGCAAGGGTCACATTAAGCTCTGATTTAAAGTTTGCTAAATGAGTGAATAAAAAGTATACATAACAATATCATTTTATGGAATAACTGATTCCTGATGGAAAAAGTCCATTTTAAACTATTTCTAGATGTGTAGTGAATGGGATTGCGCATTTAGAAATGGTGGGCAAAGTCCAGTTTAAACCCTATCTAGAGGATCGCTGGGTGGTTTAGTGGTTTGGCGCCTGCCTTTGGCCCAGGGTGCGATCCTGGAGTCCCCGGATCGAGTCCCGCCTCCCGGCATGGAGCCTGCTTCTCCCTCCTCCTGTGTCTCTGCCTCTCTCTTTCTACGTATATAATAAATAAATAAATAAATAAATAAATAAATAAATATTTATAAATAAATAAATAAACCATATCTAAATATGCAAATCATTTCTATAACAAAATTTTATATTTTGAAAAAATATTTTATTTATTTATTTGGGAGAGAAAGAGCACAAGCAGGGGAGAGACAGAAGAATAAGGAGAAACAGACTCCCTGCTGAACAGGGAGCCCAACATGGGGCTCAATCCTAGGACCATGAGATTATGACCTGAGCCAAAGGCAGATACTTAACCGACTGAGTCACCCAGGTGCCCCAAATTTTAGATTTTTAAGCTAGTTGAGTTTTAATCTGACTTTGATCTTTGTATAGTATGTTAGTTTGCTAAGGCTGCCATAATAAAAATGCAGTCCAGGTGGCTTAAGAGAAATTTATTTCCTTATAGTTTTGGAGGCTAGAAGTACAAGATGTTCTAAGGCCTTCTGAAGCTTCTCTGCTCGGCTAGCAGATGGCTGTTTACTTGTTGTATCTTCACAGGATTTTTTTTCTTTGTGCATGCACATTTCTGGTGTCTTCTTGTGTATCTAAATTTCCTCTTCCTATAAGGTCACCAGTCAGATTGGATCAGAGTCCTTAGTAACAGCCTCATTTTACCGTAATCACCTCGTCAGAGGCCCTATCTCCAAACACATTCTGAGACATGGGGGTTAGAGGGTGGTGATTAGGGCTTCAACATACAAATTTTGGGGAGAAACTATTCAGCCTAAGGCGTATAGCTTTTGGGAAAAATAGAAGGCACTACCTTAGGATAAAAGAAATAAAAGAAAAAAAAGAAATAAAAGAATCAATAAGTCAAAAATGGTTATTTCTTAAATTGGCTGACATCCCAAACACACAAATGCTTTAGAATTCCTGGTCCTATAATGCAGCCTTAGCTTTAAAGAGTTGGGCCATTTTGTTTGATGGTGAATCTGTCAGCAAATTTTAAATGCCTGAATTATACAATTTATAGTGAACAAAGTGAAAACCCAAGGCGATTTCAATTATAGGGCAATTCATCAACTATAAGGAAGAGTCTCAGAACACAGATTGAATTATGGTGAGCAGGGTAGTGTATGCAAAATTCTTCCACCAATATAAACTTAGGAGGGTCTCTGCAGAATGGTATAACAAAGCATGGTTATTTCCATAATTGCATTTGCTCTGGCTCTTGGGTCAGCACACTTCCGATGCTCCAACGAAGTAGAAAAGAGCTCATAGATTTTCAAGGCTGCAACTCAAGCCAGAGGTATGCTGTTAACAGCTCAAGACAGGAGAAAATTGTAATATATGGCCTCCAAATTTATACTCTTCCTGACCCAGGTAATGAAACATGAACCACACATCCAGCTTTTGATAAAGTAGTGCTCACTTGGGCGGTGAGGGACTGCAGGTAGATATTTATTTCTTTGGCTGCCATCCTAACTTGTCCTTGACTGGGAAGGCTTTCAAATTAACCCTTTTCTCAGAGGATTCTGAGGAAGTTGGTTCCTGGTGATGAAATCTTACTACATTTACCACCCATCCTTCAGGTTTCCATTTGCTTGTAATTATCTCAGTGCTGTGTTCCTGTGTACTCTTGCTATTACAATGATACCATCTTGTAAGTGATTACAAATAGCCCAATGAAGAGAGAGAGGCAATGTCTGCAATATATTCAGTCAGCCTCCAGTAAGCAAAAAGTAGGCTGTCAGAATTTCCCATCTTATAGAGGTACCCGACCTTCTGGTGACCCTAGATTGAGCTACTATTCCTCTTTGCATATTACATGATAACATGGAAAATTCACTGACCCAGTTTCTGAGAATTAAGAGAATGATGACAGTAAAGTAATATAAAATAGAAAGTTTTAGAAATACTAAATAACCATGACCATCATTAATGGAGCATGGCAATCAAATATTACTGGATCAGCAGAAAGAAGTCACTGTGGGTGGAGGAAGTGAGAAGAAGAGAAAAAGGAGAGGAAAGAGCAGAGGAGAGTCTGAGGATGGATACTGGCAATGTTGTTCCAGATCTTCAGAAATCTATCCATCTTGATGCAGATGGGACCAGCAAAAAGTATTCCTGTAGCCTGAAGTTTAAAGTGAAACATAAGACTTAGCTCCAAGGAAGAATGAGTGTGTGTGTGTGTGTGTGTGTATGTTAAAGTGGGATGGAGGAGGGTGTGACTTTTGGGATCAATATCTGAAGGAATGGAATTTAAAGGAGAAGCTCTGTATTGGAGCCTTTGGGAGAATAATGAAAGAGGCGTGACACTCACCTCTTCATGGAAGGGGGCATTGATACAGAAGAAAAAGAATGAAAACCAGTAATAGTCCAATGAATGATGGAGTAGTTTAATCTTCTCTGAGAAGAAAGTTTGTGACTTTGGAAAGCCCAGTGGCTTAGCCTCTGGGGAGGCTACTTGCCCAGAAGCTAGAGGGCACGTCTTTAGGAAATTGCATGTGGGGGCCCACAGTCCCAACTGGGGTAGCACAGAGGCAATAGAGCCAAAACTAATGCTGGGCATCACCTCAGCACCTTGGCAGCTAGGAGAACAAAAGATCATTAAAGGTGGTGGCAGATTCCAGGCTCACTGACTTCTGTGACAAAAGCTAAAGGAAGGACTTGGGGGACTCCCAGCCAATAAGCAGAGAATTTGTGATAGATAGAATGGGTTTTGTCACCATCAGTGTCCCCTGGCTAGGTAAAGTCATGTTAGAATCCACCTAATACAGGGCCGAGCAAGAGACCCAAAGCAGCTAAGAAAAACCAGTGGTATCACATGGAACATGGAAGCACAAAATCAGGGCTTAACTAAGTGACTAACCGTTGTGTGGATTTAGGTCTATTATGTAACTTTTCTGATCCTCGGGTTATTCATGTGCAATGGGAATAATGAGAATTGCCCCATAGAAGTTTTGAAATGATAACACAAATATATATTGAGGACCTATTATGTGCCTGGAACTGAATATGAACTGCAGATTCAACCAAGAAAAAGGAAGGAAAATTCTTGGCCTGAATAAGGTTCAGAAGCTTATCCTAGAGTAACAGCATGTGGCATTTAGTGCTCAATAATACAAATTTACCTAATTCCCCTCACAATTAGGTTAGGGGTATGGGACTGGGACCTGACAATGGGATGTAGATTGATGCAATGTGAGGCACCTCTAGGCTTGGCCCTCAGAAAACATCCTGCATGATCATTCCTTTCCTTCTACTGTAATTGTGGAGACCATGTGTTCCAGATAGTATAGCTAGAGTAGACACATAAGTGCTACCTGACCTGCAACTGACTATGGTGGGAGTCAAAAATAAACTTCATCATGTTGAGCCATTGAGTTTTTAGAATTTGTCAGCCACCACAGCGGACTTTGGCCTATCTCTCTAGAGAACCTGAGGCCTACCTGCGTGGCCTGCCATGTGAATGAGACTGGAAGTAGATAATCCTCCAGTTGAGTCTTGAGATTGCTATAGCCCTGGCTGACACCTAGATTGTAGCCTATTGAGAGACTCTGAGCCAGAGGTACCCAGCCAAGTTGCACTCAGATTCCTGATTATAAGAGATAATACAGGTTTTACTCTTTTAAACTTCTAAGTTTTGGGGTCATTTGTTATACAACAATAGAAAACCAATACAAATACAGCTGCCTATCAATAGGTGAATGGATAAACAAATTGGTAAGAATCATTCAGTAGAACATAATTCAGCAATAAAAAAGAATGAACCATTGAACTGCAATATAGATGAGTCTCAAAATAATAAGTAATAGGGCACCAGGGTGTCTCAGTTGTTGAGCGTCTGCCTTTGGCTCAAGTCATGGTCCCAGGGTCGTGGGATTGAGTCCCATATCAGGCTCCCCAGAGGGACCCTGCTTCTCCTGCCTGTTTCTCTGCCTCTCTCTCTCTCTCATGAATGAATGAATGAATGAATGAATGAATGAATAGAAATTAGAAGCCAGACCAAAAAAGTACATGTAGGGTTCAATTGATACAAAATCTAGAAAATGCAAACTAATCTAGAGTGAAAGGAAGCAGATCAGCGATTACCTGGGAATGGGGGTGGGTGGGACATGAAGGAGTGGGAGCACACAAAAGATTACAAAAGGACATGAGGAAACTTTGCCTCATTCACTGTCATGATTGTAATGATGGCTTCACAGTTATAAACAGGCCAAAACTTAAACATATATCCTCTAAATATCTGTAGTTTATTGTATGCTGATTATAATTCAATAAAGCTGTTAAAAAATACCAGCTAAACAACCCTAAAATCATTGATTTTGTGGGCCTCTGGGGGCTCAGTCTGTTAAGCACCTGACTCTTGTTTTCACCTCAGGTGGTGATCTCAAGGTCATGGAATTGAGCCCCACATGGGGCTCCCCACTCAGCAGGGAGTCCACTTAAGGATCTTTCTCTCTCTCTCTTCCTTTGCCCTCCACCAAATAAATAAAGTAAAAGTAAAATCACGGATTTTATTTCAGCACCTTGAAAATCCAATGGTATACTCTTCCCCTAGTATTGCATTCACACAAATCAGCACCTTTGTAATCTTGTCTGCATGTTCACCCACCTATGTCTCCCTGTTAAAGAGGCATTTTCAAATACAAAACCTACTTCCTTTCAAAATGATGACCAGTTAAAAGTGATTGTCAATCCGCTGGCCCAGGATTGTGGGTATTTCATTTACTCTTATGGCATTGATCTTTCCCTTCATAATACTACCCCCCAAGCAAGACTACAGGCTCCTAGGCTTGTGCATTCCCAACCAGACATAGCCAAGGAAACTTGTCAGAGGGTAAACAGATGAGAGTTTGCTCAACCGAGTTTATTAGCAGTGTAAATAAGAATCAAGCAAGACTGCATTCTGTACATTTTAGGGCCTACCAGGAAAAAACAAACCTCTCAGAGACCTCAGCCCACAGTGCTCTAAGTCAGGCAGCATGTCCAATTCTCACCTTTTCAGACCTCTTTAATGTGGCTTGTTGGTTGGTTGGCTGAGTTTATTTCTAGTATTCCCTTACTCACTTTTAAATTTACCCATACCTTTGCCAGCTGTCTGAAGAGTTACTATGACAGAAAGCCTACCTGATGTGAACATGAGGCCGAAAAGTAGCTCAAATTCTGATATGACTGTAACATCTTCCAAATTATATATTCAAGCACTTGAAATAGTTAGTGGCTGACTAAGCGGCTAGAAGCCATAGTTTAGAAGACATACAATGCATTTTATGATAAATGAATTAGTGAATCATTTGATTTCAGCAGAGCTGAACACCATTCAGTGGTTTTAATCATGTTGTGATTAAAGAAATTATACTTATTATTTGTGGAATTTGCCAAGGAAAGGGTGCCAAACCACATTTTTATTGATGTATTGATACAAATAAACACACACATTATAGACATAGACATTTACAATCATTATTATTATTTTTTAAGATTTATTTATTTATTTATGATAGACAGAGAGAGAGAGAAAGAGAGAGAGAGAGAGAGAGAGGCAGAGACTCCATGCCGGGAGACCGATGTGGCACTCGATCCCGGGACTCCAGGATCCAGCCCTGGGACAAAGGCAGGCACCAAACCACTGAACCACCCAGGCAGCCCCTACAAATCATTATTTAATTTTTATACTTTTTTTGATGAAAGTCCTGTTACAAGGTTGTCAACAAACCCTATTATATCTTACTCCTTGAAAAAAGACTTGCTGGGAGTCCCTTGAATATTTTGAGATGCACAGGATTTCTGGGTAACAGTATGCCTTTCTGATACCATCAAATTCTTTTCTCCCTCAATTTGGAGACTGAGAACTGAGGATAGGGTATATCCAACTCATCAGTGGCTGCCCCCTGACATATCATTCTCTCCTGACATCTACCTCATCCGTTTACTTTTTTTTTCTTCCTCTTGCTATCTAACACCACAGCAACTATTTTTAGTCTTTCAGGGCCTCCTGGTTTTAACCAGACTGAAAGAGGACTGTGGCAGGCCACAGGTGAAATATACAACCCTGTGATTTTCTCTAGTATCAGTTTCATTTGAAAAACCGAATAAATCTAAAGTCAGAGCCACATGGGAATTAAGGATCAGAGGGCAGAAGTCTACTAGAATAGTGTATGTAAATAAGGGTGGGGGCCCTCCGGAGTTTGAGTCAAGGTTGATGAGAAGAGAAGGGAACCCGTTCCTAGGAAAGAAAAAATGAAGGGCTGCTGTTCCATGCTGAGTAAATTATGAAAAGGAGTGAATGAAGTCTGTTCTAGCTCCACTGTTGAAAGCTATGTGAACTCGCTGTATCAATTTCCTCATCTGCCAAAAAAGATAATAATATTTACCTTATAGCATCAGTAGTGATGCCCCAAATATGACATGTTATAAATAATGTAAAGTATGTAATATTTTAGAATATTTACACAACACATAATAACTGCTTAGAAAATGATGTAGTACTCTGTAATATTTTCCAAAATGTGCTAAGAGGAAAACATATTTTATGGGATATTATTTGGCATTATGGGAAAAGCAGTTCTATGGTGAAATTAATTATAATATATGGAGTTCAATAATTTTAAATTGTTTTTATTAAATTTGGACCTCTGAAAACATTTAAGAGCCTAATATCTTTTGGAGAGATATTATATTTGACATTTCCCATTTCCCAAATTTATTGGATCAAAGGACAATTTTGGCTACATTCTATGGAACACTCATTGGCAATGGTTAATTACCTAATAGAAGACCAAGAATTTACTTAGGGTACCAGCAAATAAGAAAGTTTGGCTTCAATGAATGTGTTCATTTCTAGAAAGAATCTAGTTTTAATTTTAGGTTACATGTACTTTTTATTTTAATGTCTAATATTACTTTATTACATAGTTTTATCATGAAATAAATGTGAAATAAATATTAGAGGCACCTTAATCTTCCCAATGCTCAGGGCTTCTAAAAGGTCTTAATCCAGTCTAATTCCTTGAGAAAAACTGGTCTAAGTATGGCTTGAGTTCACCTCCATAGAATTAGTAAATAAGAGGACCTAGTAAATAAATAGTGTATCTTTCATAGGAATTAGAGAACTATGAGCAATAATGGACTTATAATAATAATAAAGAGTAAATTCACCAAGAAAACATAAGCAAGCCAAAATGTGCATATACTCAAAAGAGCTAAAAGGATGGGCTGTCATCCTGGTGGGCCTGAAGAGGAATTTTGCCTTATGATGAATCAAATCTGGAATCTCACTCATACTTGATTTAGATGATATTTAAATGAAATTTTGGGCTTAGAGTTGATGCTGGTATGTGTTAAGATGTTTGGGGCTATTGAATGCATTTTGCACATGAGAAGTCCATGGATTTAAGGAAACCAGAAGGAGGAGTGTTATGGCTTGTGAACTCCCCAAATTCCTATCTCCTAACGTGCAGTACCTCAGAATGTGTATTTAGACATAGGGTTCTTAAAGAGATAAAGTTAAATGAGGTCGTTAGGATGAACTCTAATCCAACATGATGGGTGCCTTTACAAGAAGAGGAAATTAAGACAACCATAAACCATTCATAAGCCCAGGAGAGAGACCTACCCCAAAAAGAAAAACTCTGCCAACCATTTGATCTTGGCCTCTTAGCCTAGAGAACTGTGAGAAAATACTTTCCGGTTGTTTAACCCTCGGTTTGTGGCACTGCACTAGCAAACTAATATAAATCCAAAATATATAAAGTAAAACTGACAGAACTAAAAAGAGAAATGGACAATCCACAATTATAGTTGCAGACTTCAACACTTTTAGTAAAGGATAAAACTAGTCAACAGAAAACCAGTAAGGCTACAGATTAATATTATCAACCATGTAGATGTAATTGACATTTATATTGTAATCTGTCATTGTGCTTATAAATTTACAAGTATAAAATGCACCAAGCAATAGCAGAGTATACATTCTTTTAAGTGTCCATGAAATATTCACCAAGATCATATTATGTGTCACAAAGCAAACATTAATACATTTCAAAGAACTGAAATCATAAAAAGTGTGTTTTCTGATCATAATAGAATTAAACTGGAAATTAAGGAAGAAAGATAGCAGAAAAGTCTCCATACTGGTGGTTGAACAAAGCTTCTAAACAATCTGTGAGTCAAAGAAGAAGTATTAAGGGAAATTGAAAAAATATTTTGAACTGAATAGATACAATATAATAAATAAAAATGCAATGCATAAAATATTTTTAGAATGCAGCTATTTTACTGCATAGAAGATAATTTCAAATAGCATTAAATACTTTTATTACAAAAGAATAAAGATCCTGAATCAACAATCTAAGCTTCTATCTTAAGAAACTAGACACACACACACACACATGCACACAAAGAAACTGGACACAAAAAAAGTAAACTAAACCAAATAAAATACAAGGAAAGAAACAATAACGTTAGCAGCAGAAATCGATAAAATTTAAAACAATAAAATATTAGAGAAAAATCAATGAAACTGAAGTCTTGTTTAAAAAATAATAAAATTGATAAACTTCTAGCACTACAAATTAAAAAAAGAGAAACACAAATTACCAGTAACATGAATGATGTAGGAGATGTCATTGTAGACCATGATGGCTTTAAAAGAATAATAAGGGAATACTACAATCAACTCTACGCAAATAATTCAACAATTTAGATGAATTGGACAAACTCCTCAGAAATCATACAGGAGTAAAACTCTGAAGATGAAATAGATAAGAGTTTTTAACTATTAAAGAATTTAAATTTATAGTTTAAAATCTCTGAAAAAGTAATCTGCACTCCCATATTATCTTACTAGGGGATACTATTAAACATTTAAAAGGAATTAACACCAATTCTAAATAATATATTTCAGTTAATAGAAGACCCAGAAAAATTTTGCAAACAATCTTTTTTAGTCTAGCATTATCCTGACACCCAAACCGAACAAAACAGTTCAAGAAAAGAATCCTGTAGACCAATACTTCTCTTTATCATAAATGCAAAAAACCCTCAACAATATATTACTAAATTGAGTTCAGGAATAAAATCATCATCATCAACATCATCATTATCATCATCATCATCATCATCATCATCATCATCATCATCATCTATAACCAAGCAGAATTTATTCCAGGAGTGTAAGACTGGCTTAATATTTGAAAATCAATCAAGGTAATCCATCACATTAATATTCTAAAGGATAATAAAATCCACATGATCCTATCAATAGATGTAAAAGAAACATTTGACATAATTCAACGTTTATTCTGTAAAAAATTTTCAGCAAACGAAGAATATATAAGAACTTCTACAACCTGATAAAAGGCATCTATAAAAAACCTACAGCCAACATACATTTAATGATCTTGTGAAAGATTTTGTAAAAGTGAAAGACTGATTCCCCCCAAGATTAGGAACAAGATGAGGATGTCCACTCAATATTCCTATTTAACATCATATTGGAAGGTCTTGCCATTGCAAAAGGCAAAAGATATATTTAAAAGCTACACATATCAGAAAAGAAAAATTAAAACCCATTACGTATAGATGACATGATTATGTGGAAAATCTAGCAGAATCTCCAAAAAGGCAAAACAAAACTCGAAAATTAAAGGTGAGTTTAGTGACTATACATATAGTCAATACAGACACAAGAATTTCTATATTCTATATTCTATTTGTATTTCTATATGCTGACAATATACAGTTAGAAACTGAAATTTTAAAATCATTTATAATGTCTCCAAAGAAAGAAATTTTCATGATCTAGAGGTGGGCAGAGAGCTCTTAGATGTGGCACCAAAAGCACGATCTATAAAAGAGAAAGTTTATAAATTGGATGTATAAAAATTAAAGATTTATACTTTATCAAAAACACTATTATAAGAATGGAAAGACAAGCAACAGACAAGGATAAAATATTTGCAGTTCACATACCTGACAAAGGACTTATATCTAGAATATATAAAAAGCTCTTAAACTTCAACAGTAAGAAAACAAGCAACCCAATAAAAAATATTCAAGACTTGGATAACAAAGGGAGTATATGGATGAAAAATAAATACATTAAAATATATTGAGCATCATTAGTCATTAAGGAAATTGAAATTAAAACCAGAATGATGCATTCCTACATATCTATTGGCATGGTTAAAGTAAGTAATACTAATAATACCAAATGCTATCAAGGATGAAAGGCACCTAGAACTTTCATCCATTGATCTTGGTAATACAAAATGGTACAACCATTTGATGCTTCAGTGGTTCAGTCTACTGAGCATCCAACTCTTGATTTTGATCTCAGGATTAAGAGATTGAGCTCCTCATCGGGCTCCCCCCTCAGAGCAGAGTCTGCTTATCCTTCTCCCTTCCCCTCTGCTCCTCACCCTGTTCTCTCTATCTATATATATCTAAAATTTTTAAAAATGGTAAATAAATAAATAAAATTTTCAAAATGACACAACCACTACACAAAACAACTTGATGCTTTCTCATAAAATTAAATACGTGTTTATTATATGATCCAGATATTTCAGCCTTGGGTATTCACTCATGTTTTTCCTTTCCTAAAACAGTAAACATAAAGGCCTGAGCTATTGAATATGGCAGGGCCAAAGACAGGATAATAGTTGTGATATTCATAAACTGATGGGCAAAAAGAAGTTTGGATAGGCTAACAAGTTGCTCAAGGTCACATAGAGAATAAGTGGTAAAAGTGTATTCAAATCTGAGTCATTTATTTTAAATTCTGTGACTTTTCCATTAATTTTAGTGAGATGGGAAAAAAGTTCTTTTGTTAGAGAACTTCTGTTGAGGTGTCGGAGGGGCCATATTATGACTTTCATAGGTCTTGGGCACTTTTGCCTTTATGAGCCTCTTCTTCCATAACAATATTAATTTTAAACTTTACTTTTGATATATATTTTTTTATTTTTTTAAGATTTTATTTTTTAAGTGATCTAACCCAATATGGGGCCCAAACCCATAATCCTGAGATCTAGTATCCCAAGATCTACCTACTGAGCCAACCAGGCACCCCAGCTTTTGATGTAACTTTAAATACTTCAACAGTTTTCCTACCTTAGGCAAAATTTAATAGAGTTTTCAAGGACCCTAAAATTTTCATTTAAAAAAAAATGAGACTTTTTCTTTAATTCAAAAAGTTTGTTTCCTCTCCTGATGTTAAAAGAAATTTTAAAAAAAATTGTGACACCCTAATATGTTGAGGGTCATCAGCCATATGCCTACTGTGCCTAATGGATAAACTGACCCTGTAAGCAATCTAAATTGACAAAATCCTACAAATTTCTTAGAGGAAAGTCATGATAGTGGCATTACAAAAATAATAAAAATTCTGACTCCAGTTGGCTTAAATCAGACTTTCAGGGAAAGGATTAACACATAGTTATTATATTGCATTTGAATCTATGGATCTTTACACTTTCTTTTCAGTAAAACAACTCAAACTCATTCCTCTCATCCACATCGAAATACCATAAATTGCCAAGTGATGGTGAAGAGAGAACAAATAATAAAGGGAGCAGACACTCAGTTTCCGGGAACCTGTCAATCAATTATACAGCTTCCTTTCTCTGTTGTAACTATTGGAGCTCCCTGAGCTGCAGTAATCAACAGTAGCTGGGTGGGCAGATCATTACTTGCATCCCCTACAGGGCAAAGCAAAGCTGGTATTTTCCACTCTCAGACATCACTACTCATTTTTCAAGACAGCAGCACACCTCTAGTTGGGAAATGTTACCATGAATCTACTTTTGGTCACGCTTCTCAAATAGCATATTAATTTATTTAAACTGCAGTTCTCTTCAGTAATTTTCTCCTTTTCCCACTTATGTGCCTTTATTCATGTGTTCTTTCTGTCTCAAGTACTCTTTTCCTTCTTCCATTTATCAGCCCCCAACCAACCTTCAAGACCCAGACTCCAAAGCCAACTATTCCTTGGCTACTTTCCATACCCTTGCTCTCAGAATTAATATCTCTTTTCCTTATGTAAATTCTAGTTATCCCTGTCTCTACTCTAAAACATGTATTGTAGTTATTTGTGTTGTGTCCCTCCAAGAAGAGAGTACCTTTCTTATTTTTCTACCTTCCATTCTGCCTGGAAAATATTCTTGTTGAATTTGGGGATTGAGTTGAAGTTCTTTAATTTTATCATTGCTGTAATTCTTCCCATTGACTTTCTCGGGTATCTTGATTTGAAAGATGCAAAATATGTAACTGTTGGACATCTGAAGAGATAATGCATGTTGCTTAGCATGTCAAATAATCCTCAATGTCTCTGAAATGTTATATTTCAAAGAATTTGTTAAGGATTCAGGAGGAAGTCACTCAGTTAAATTCCTATGTATGAGATCAAGTAGTTCATCAGAAACCACCAGTGACACCTTAAAGCAAGATCCCAAGTTATCTTTGATCACAAAGCCCTTAACAACTGCCAGTATGCTCAAGAAGAAATGCCTGTATTTCTCCAAGTCCAAGCTCTCAACAGGAGTATCTGCATTGAACCTACTTCCCACCTTCATCATTCCAACTTTAGGATTATTACTCAAATTCTTCAGGGTCATTACTAAATAACATATACAACTATAATTGTTGCCATTTCCCAAATGCTGTGTTTCAAGCACTATTTGGTTAAACATACATTGTGTCACTTTTTCCTTAAAATATCCCATAAAGTGGGGATCACTATTACTCTTTAACTAAAACCAAATAAATTCTGATTGGACCAAAACTACTCAAGATGACTTGATATATTCTGCACTATCCTTTTGGTGGTCAGAAGACCATATCTCTTCCCTCCAGCAAGTCTGTAGCAGAATGGGGAAGCAGGGAGATGTGGTGCGATGAAGGGATTGCCTCTTGCTTGAAGCAGCCTAACTTTGTGTTATATCACGTCTCACAAGTGCTTTGTCCAAGGCAGATGCCCAAGAAATGTTGGTGCCACTGCTACTGCTTAATGTTCATATGAACTCTTGAAAATCTTGAAAATAAAAGGCCAAGGAAAAGTAGTACTTTTAACTCCACAAAAAGAGGCTTGAAGTTTAGAGGCAAGAAAGACTAGAAATGAAAGATACATTCAGAAATTCGTGGCTATAGTTCACCAGCCTTATACATGATGAGGCTTAGATACCTGAGTGCTTCTGCTGTATGTACTTCCTACCCTTCCTTTCTGATACAATATAGAAGGGAAAGAAAGGAGGCAATGTTAACATCACAAATAAATATTTGAAATTATTGGAAATTATATAATATAATAATAATATAACAATTTCAATTATAAATATTGAAATTATTTGAAATTATATAGAAGGAGAAGGAGGCAATAAAACAGATTTTTATGATACCATTAGATGTTTAGGACTTACTCTCTTCTAAATATCTATCAGGGAGTAAATTAAAGAAATAATAGTGAGGACCCAGCCATATCATATCAAGAGAATACAAGCAAGGTACTGAAGGTCCTTTCTGTCCACCTAACATGCAATGGAAGGTTTCTGTGGATCCCTTCTTGTCCTTCAAGACTGCAGAGCTTCCTCAACCCATTCATGAGTCTGTCCTAAGCCTGGGAAATTTCTCTTAAAAATGAGGTTTTATATAATGGAAAAGACCCAAAGCTGGATTATCAGATACTTGAGATGAGACCAATAGTGTTACTTAAGGCAGATTTGCAGATTTGGTGGAGTCACATGAGATCCCAAATCTCCATTTACTCATCTGCAGAGCTCAAACCTTTAAAACCACAATGCTGATAACCAATTTATCCACAGTGTTGTGAAGATTCAATAGGATAATATACAAAACACATTTTCTGCAGCCTGTAAAAGAGCTATTCAATATTTACTTCTTATTTTTAATTATTTCTGAAATTGAAAATCTAAAAAACTTCGACAATAGTAATGAAAGAGCTCACAAAAGGGGACAAGCTTAGCATTCACTTGGGAATTAGACATAAAACAATCCTTTTAAATGTGTTTTTATTCTATGTGGACATTGATTTATCATTAATTATTCATTATGTCTTTGAGGCTTGTTTAATCAGACAGAGACAATCAGAGAATGTGTAGGTCTAAGTGACTTTAGATATGTGCCCGCAGATTCACAGATTATCTTTGTTGCCTGAAACAAAAATCCTGACATGGGACTGGGAGTACTGAACCAGCAGGATTTCTCTTTTCTTTCCTCTTCCTTTCCTATCTTTTTTCCCCTGGGAAGTCTATGAATACCATTTTCTCATAGTATTCTGTTACCTTTTCTGGCTTCTATAGGACTACATGGTTCCTACAGAATTAAACTTCAAAGGCAGCAATAAAGAAAAGTTTCATGCAGTTTTGCAAACATAAGGAAAAAAATCATAGATCCTGTCAGATTGGGAATCAGAATTAATTTTTCATAAACAAAGCATGAGCCACTTAAAGTAGCCAAATTAGATGGCAAGACAGATTTCCTCAATCCTTCTAAAGAAATCCCCTGCCAGAAGTCTTCAGTAAGAGCATTTATAAACTGGGGAAAAAAAGAACTCAGTATAACTAAAATCATTTAGAGCAGTAGGAAGAAGACAGCCAAATTTTTCTAAGTTTCTGATTGCCAGGGAAAAAGCTCAAAAAATAAATATACATTATGACACTTAATTCAGCCTCCTCCCCTCCATTGGCTAAGGGAGCCCCACATTGTGTAAAACATGTGGAGAAGTTCCACATGTTCCAGGAGAAGGTGCTTTCTGCTAAACTTGAAAATCATACAAGATAGTAAGCCATCATCACTCTTTGTTCTTTTGGAAGACTTAATAGAGATGTAATGGAAAAAAATTGCTATCACAAAAAAAAATTGATTTCCATTGAAAATAGGAATTTTGCCAGTTGACTAAACCATGATTGGCTTCCTTATTATATTCTGTCTCTGCCTAACTGGGAAGCACTTGGAAAGTTTGGCTAAGTATCATCATTTCAAGTTCCTTTCATACTAACAGGAATAAAAATGATGCTTGCATATATGACATTCTAAAAATTGCTTTCAAAGCATCATTACTGCAATGAACATTTCAGAATGGGTTTTTTCTCATGTTTTCTTTCACAAACAGCTCATATAGAATATTTCCCTCCTCACATTCTTTTAAGTAAAACATCAATTTAAGCCTAGCAAGACTCTAACTGGGGAGCATTTTGATTTCTTGGGTAGGTATGGTGACAATGTAAATAAGCTTGATGCATGGGGGAGGGCTTCCATTTTTTTAGCGCTCTTAAATTCCAAAAGCAAGTCTAGCTTTGTATTTTTGCCAAATTGGAGCTTATGGAAACACTTCAGGGAGTGATTTGGGTTGCAAAGTATGCTAGGGACTGGTTATAACTGAATGAGCTACCTAATGAAAAAAGATGTAAGGTAAACAGTAGCAATGACACGGCCTATTATATAGTAAGTTTAGTCCGGCAAGAAAAAAGACACCAAATGTAAACACACATATTCCTATTTAAAACATATAAATGCAAACCAACGCTCCATGGTGCCAGGATCAAATTCATTCATTGATCCTCAAGTTCTAGGCTCTACTGGGTGCCCTGGAGCAAGAATAGTACTGGTTCCATTTGCTGCCTTGTCTAATTAGTTTTGGAGCTGCTGTCAATTGTTCCCTTCCCCAAGAATTTCTCATGTCTTTGTATATGTGTTTGAGAAGTTAGAACTTAATGTGTTTACATGTACATGGAAAGATAGATATATAGATATAAGTCCTAGTGACTTATCACAAGGAGAAATCCCTAAACTCCTTGCCTACTTTAATCTTGAGTGGGTTGTCAAATCTGAGGGGCAGGACACAGGGGCAACCATTCTCCACATGAGTATTTAGAGAATATAGGTTAGAACCCAAAGTTCTAGTTGGTTCTTTGTATATTTTTGATACAAGTCTTTTATTGGATATGTGTTTTTGCAAATATTTTATCCAATGTAGCTGCTTAATTTTCATTCTCTTAACAGTGTCTTGTGCAGAGTGGAAGTTTTCTGTTTTAATAGAGTTCAACTTATCAGTTTTTCTTTCATGGATAGTTCTTTTGACATTGTACTTAAGAACTCACAGCCAAGGTCACCTAGATTTTCTAGTGTTTAATCTTCTGGAAGTTTTGCAGCTTTGTGTTTTACATTTAGGTCTATGATTCATTTTAGGAAATTTTTGTGAGAGATGTAAAGTGTATGTATAGAGTCATTTCTTTTTAATTTTGTTGTTGTTGTTTGGTTTGGTTGCTTTGTTTTTTTCCTGTGGATGTCCAGCTATTTAAGCACCATTTGTTGAAAACACTATTGTTTCTTCATTGGTTTGCATTGTTTGTTCATCAAAGATTGGTTGACTACATTTACATAATCTGTTTCTGGACTCTGTTTCATTGATCTATTTGTCTATTCTTTAGCCAATACTACGCTGTTTTGATTGCTGTAGATTTACATTGTTTTGAAGTCAAATAGTCTCAGTTCTCTAACTTTGTTCTTCTTCAATATTATGTTGGTTATTCTGGGTCTTTGCCTTTTATTTTGGTTATCCTGGGTCTTTGCCTTTCTCTATAAACTTGTCAAAGAGTTGTGTGTGTGTGTGTGTGTGTGTGTGTGTGTGTGTGTATAAACTCAGGATAGAACCTATAGAATCTAAAGATTACTAAACCAACAAGAGAGCATGTATTTCCACTTTTACATTTAAAAGAGTAAACATCATGTTGGTCATTTAAAAATAAAAATGATCATTTGTCACAAACTCAGATGACCATTTTCAGAGCCTCTGTATTATAAGCTATATTGCTAAAGAAAGATAAGGTTCTCCTTGCTACTTGCAAGTGTCATTTGTCAGACCAAGACAAAGAAGCACATAAGCAATGTCTGTCATACTACAGAATGTATAAAATTGTGGGCCCTGCAATGTTTCCTCCATTTTTCTTGAACAATATGGAAAATAGTACATTTCAAAGGCTAACAACTAGTAGTAAAAATAGGACTTTTTTCCTCCCACAGATTAAGCAGAAGGAAATTTGAGATACACCTTTCTCAAAAACTCAAAATCTTTTGGGTCTTCTTGATTTAATGCCTTTAGCTTCTCAGATAAAAACTCAAGTTTCTCTGTAGATTTGAAGAACTTGGGCAACTTTAGAGAACAAACATCATGTGGACTATCTGTATTAAGCCCAGATATGGGTTCAAATTCTTGGAAGAATTAATGCAAATGGTGGATTAAACCATTCATTGTTAACTCTACAAAATTCCATTAGTTCTTAGAGCTTTCCTAGAGCCTATTTACATTGACAGAATTCTTCCCATTCCTTCTTTCAGAGGATTTCCCCTGAAATTTTACCTCATCCTAAAAACATCTTTGTGAACAGCTTTTCATTAACAAGCACATTCCACATTTATTTAGCTGTCTCTCTTTCCTTCATACCTGTGTCAACTCTGTTAAACTTTATAGAGCAATGATGGCTATGTTAACTTGACCCCATATAATGAGACATTAAAAGCAAATTTTCAGCAAGGAATAGAATAACAATCATTTACAGGAACAAGTACAGTCAGTATGCCTTCAATAGAAGACCAAGGTCATGCAGTAGACATTTTATATTGTCACATGGTGGTGTTAGTGTTGGGCTTTAAAAAGAAAAGAATCAGCAGGTCTTTACAAACACACACTAAATGCAAAATCAGATCCCTTTCCCATGATATCCACAAGGAACATCCTTCATTGTCCATTCTTCTCCTCATTTTCTAAATAATATGAGTCTCACCCAATGGAAGTCCTGTTTTGGAGTGACTCATCTCTTTCAGTAACATTACCAGCATTTTCACTTTGTTCCAGTTACAAGATGCAGTCGCCAGAATAATTTAATGCCCTCCTGCTAATTGCCAAGGCTAATAGAGGAACTGCTACAGCTCTTCAAATGCTTTTCATTTACATGTTGATTTCTTGCTTCCCACTTGGGAAAGGTGTGTTTGGCTCTAACTGCTTTTGATCTAATGGTTCTGTAGTCTGACCTACTTTCATTTTTCTTACTGCTGACATTTATTTTATTTTCTTTATTTAAGGGCAGAAAATAACAGAAAAGGTAATCAGCATGCATTTAGGTCATTGTGAGTGTCCCAGTTACATTTGCATTTTTCTGCTTAAAGTCTAATGCTGCCTTTGAATGACTTAAGATATTTGGACAAGGGGAAAAATAACACTTCCTTCCCATAAATCCAGAGTGAAAACAAAGAGAATACATAATCCACCTGCCTTGATTTGGGATCATGTAAGTTACAACAGCTACAGTCAGATTTTTGCCTGGGCTCCCAGATATCATCCCATTAGGATCAAAATCCAGGGAAGGCAGAGAGCCTCATATTCCCCTACAGCACTAGAGGCTTTGAAGGACCCAGCAAACAGAAGCCTATCTTTTTGATTACTGAGTTTCAAGGAAGAGTGTGATCCTTGTCCCGTATAGGAGAGGTGACATCCAACAGAGGAATCCCCCAGAGCTCATCTTACTCTCTCACTACAGGGAATAATATGAGAATTATGTATGCTTCAAGGGTCATTTACATATTTCAAGAATCAGAATGAGATTGGTACAGACCAGCAAAAAGATTAAGTAGCAATGAGGACACTGCAAGTAAGAGGCAAAATTGTGCCACACTATTGGGGGCTTGGGGACAGATACTGGAGATTTATAAACAAATTAAGTTTGAGGAATGCTGGTTTTCATAAGTTTGTTTCTTTTATTTTTAATTCACTATTTCTCTGAGTTTTTAATATAGAGATGTGTGTTGTGACTCTTCCAAAAGAGAGGAAAGATATTAAATATACTCCAAATCAATTGACTGAGGAATCCCCTTTATGAAGTGACACTATTCTGTAATTGGTATTGAAATCACATGTGCATATGGTTACAAAATCAGATTTCCAGATGAAATGGCAATGACCATCACAGTCTGACTTCCATTTCTGGCCACTATATTCCTACACCAGCAAGAAATTTCCTTTAACCAAGTCTGTTTTAAGATTTTCTGGTCATTACCTAATTTTTTCTATCACTCACTTAAAGAGTTATTTACTGAGTTATCAACCTTTGAAATTAACTTTCAACCATTTGCATTGATGGGCTGGGATTTTTAGTTAACTATACCATGCATCTACTCTGTCTCCTCTTCTTAAAATAGCTGTATAATTATTTTTACTGGCATTCCTCAAACTTAATTTGACTGCAGAAACATTAGGAGCAACTATCAAAAAGTAGAAAGCAGTTGGGGAAGTGCATTCTGAATCCTTGAGGAGTAAAAGAAAACCATAAGTGAGAAACTGATCTATAGCCCTCTAACTGGTGGCTCAGATTAGTTCCTACCACTCTGAAGCCCTTTTATTGCTAAACTCATCACCATGATTCTGTCTGTCTCCAGTATCTCTCCCAAATACCCCATACTAAACCATGTGTACATGCATATCTATGTTGATTTCTGTACATGTGTGTCTGTGTGTGTGTAAACATGAGTTCATACTGGTATCTCTGACTCTATCTGGCGTAGATTTCAAGCTAGCATTTTCAACCTTGCTTATTTGTAACTTCTTTCTCTGACAGTGAAAATGACTGGGCTCTTATAATCTACAATATATTTACTTATTTACTGAAACTACTGTATGGATACAATTACTTTCAGTGTTGCTAAATCATATTCCTATAAGAAAAAAGTTTATAAACTAAAATACAATGTTTGTGTACAGTTCTTCTTTCTTTAGGCTTAGAAAATCTACTCTTACTATTTTTCAAGAATATTTGGCTTCTTTCTCCCCTATCCCCTTCAACAAGTTTACTGCATTCATTTGTGATAGCACAATGTAGAGTATTATAGATTGTGGCAGAGTCATATATCCACCATCACAGTACCATGTAGAATGGTTACATTGCTCTAAAAAGTTGCATTTATAGTCTACTCCTCCTCTCTTCCCAATTCCTGGGAACCACTGATCTGTTTTCCATCCCTATATAGTTTTGCCTTTTCCACATTGCTCTATAGAGTAAATCATAATATATTTAGACCTTGGGGTCTGGTTTCTTTCACTTAGCAAAATACATTTCTATTTTGTCCATGTTGTTGAGTGAATTAATAGTTCATTTCTTTTTATTGCTAAGCAATATTCCAATGTATGGATGTACCCAATTTGTTTATCCATCACTCACTAGAAGGACATCTGGGTTATTTCCAGTTTTTGACAATTATGAATACGGGTTTTTATGAGGACATAAAATTAGAATTCACTTGGGAGCATGACTGCTGAGTCATATGGTAAGTGTATGTTTTTAACAAATTGCTAGACTTTTCCAAAATGACTGTACCACTCTGCATTTCTATCAGCAATGGAATGAGAGTTCCTGTTGTTCCTCATTGTCTCTAGTGGTTGGTATTGTCAGGGTTTCAGTGGGATTTCTTTTGTTTGTTTTTACTTTTAACTATTCTAAGACTCGTGTAGTTGTATTTTATTATAGTTTTAACTTGTATTTCCCCAGAGAAATACCCAATGAAGCTGTCTAGGCACAGAGTATCCCTTTGTGGAAGATTATTAATTACTTATTCAATTTATTTAGTACATATAGGACTATTCAGGTTATCTATTTCTTCTTAAGTGAGTTTTCATAGTTTGTGTCTTTCACAGAATTGGTTCATTTCACTAAGCATGTAGAATTTATGGGTGGAGTTGTATTTTTAGCAATCTCTTATTATTCTTTTAACCTTTATTGGGTCAGTGGTCATGTCCCTTTTCTCTCCTGATATTGGACTTTTGTGTCTTTTTTATTTCTTGACCAATCTGGTAGAGATTTATTCATTGTAATGATTTTCTTAAAAATGAGGTCTGGGTTTCATTGATTTTTCTGTTTTTTTTTTTTTTTTCTTGTTCTTAATTTCATTGATTTCTATGCTAATCTTTATTATTATTATTTCCTTCTGCTATTTTAGGTTTGTCTTCTTTCTTTAGCTTCTTAATTTGGTAACTTAGATTACTGGTTTTTAGATCTTTTTATTTTCCAATATAAGCATTTAATGCCATAAATGTCCCTCTGGGCATAGTTCCAGTTGTATCATACCAATTTTGACATTTTATTTCCATTTTAATCAAGTGCAAAATATATTTTTAAAAAAGTAATTTAGAAACATATTGCTTAGTTTCAAAGTAATTTTCACTTTTCTCTATATCTTTCTGTTGTTTGTCCTATATTTAACTTGGTTATGAACCAAGAAGACACTTTATATTACTTAAGTTCTTTTATATTTGTTAAATTTGCTTTTATGGGTCAAGATATGGTCCATCCTGGTGAATGTTTTATGTGCACTCAAAAATAATGTGTATTCTGATATGGTTAAGGATTCCATAAGTGTCAATTAAATCACACTGGCTGACAGTATTGTTCTAGTCATCTATAGCATGAATTATTTTCTACTTTTATCATCAATTACTGAGAAGAGATTATTGAAGTCACCAACTATAGTTGGATTGTCTATTTCTTCTTTCAAATCTAACAGTTTTTGCTTTGTGTATTGTGAAGCTCTGTTGTAAGATGCAAATACAATTAGAATTTGTAGGCGTTTTGAAAAATTGCCCTTTTATGATTATGTCATGTCCCTTGTTCTAAATTGTTCCTTGCCTAAAATTAGTGATTCCACCTTTCTTTTAGTTAGTATTTGTATAATATACCTTTCTCCAACCTTTTAAAACATCTATGTTTTCATATTTAAGTGAATTTTTGTAGATAACATTTAGGTCAGTCTTGCTTTTATCCATTCTCACAATTTGTCTTTTAAGTGATGTATTTAGATCATGCACATTAAAACATTTTTTATATGGTTGGATCAACATCTATCACCAAGCTAACAGTTTTCTATGTGTTCTTTTTTTGTTTTTTGTTTTTTGTTTTTTTTTTATGTTGAGCATTTTTATGATTCCATTTAATTTCATCTCTTAGTTGATTATTTATACTTTTTTCTACCTCTTTTGTAAAGTTAGCTATTTATTTATGTTGATAATGATGACAACATTGTGCTCAAAAATTGTAATTCTGAAACAGTGTCCTATACTTTGCCTAGATTGAATCTAAATTTTATATTTACAACACAATGGCTATGTAATATTACTCATTGGAAAATTGTAAATTGTCCTATGATTACATTTCCTTCTTCTCAGTTAAATACATAATCTTCTGCACTACTCACAGAAAAATATCCAAAAAGTTTCCCATTTCTAATATGTCAATAAGTACTCAAAAGGATGCTGTATTTTGCTGTGTATTGGAACCATAATTTTCTCAAGCAATTTTAATCCTTATTTACAATGTTTCTTATTGATATTATTTCTTTCCATGAAGATGACACATACATAATAGTCACCATACTCTTATCTTATCTAAAGTTAAAATATTTTCCTACTGGTAGAATCCATTGAGCTGTTTTCATTAAAGCCCACTAACTTTCCACAGTAATTTTGACTATGACTTTTTTTGCACAATACATTGTTCTTTCTTAAGGATCTAATTGTCTTTTTATTTTCTTTTGTTCCCTCTTTATCACATTTTAAACTTATTTCACTGATTCATTTTTTAAGAGCCCTCTGTTCTGTTCAAATTTGAATAGATTGTTTTCTAGGCCTAATGGGGCATTTATTATTGCTCTCCTAATGTGGACTAACCTGTTTCTTGGATCCTATAACTTCCTCCTTCTAGGGTTACTTACTGCTTTGCTGGAACACTTCCTTAAGTACCCTCAGAGAAAAGTGTGCTTTGGGAGGAATATGAGCAAAATTTTTATCCTCTTCTGAAAACTGCCTTCATTCTGATCTCAAAATAATGATGATGATGATGATGATGATGATGATGATGGTGATGATGATTTGCTTAAGTAGAGAAATAAAGTTAAAAATCATTTTTCTGTTATAAATTAAAAGCCATTGATCCAATTTTGCCACCAAGAATTTTGATACTTTCAGTCTTGATTCTTTGAGGTGACCAGTTTTTGCTCTTTGGAAGCTTTTTTTTTTCTGTATTGAAATTTCACATTTATGTGGCTATATATGGGTTTTATTATCCTACTCGGCACTCAGAGCTTTCTTTCACAATCTAGAAGTCATTCAGACGTCCTATCTTTTGTATTGACCTTCTTTCACCTTTTATCTTTGTGTTCTACATTTTAGGGAAATTTATGTACTTTATCTTTAGTGACACTTTATTTTAGTAACCATAGTTTTATTTTTTAAGATCTCTTATCACTTAATTGTTCCATTTTCATATCATTTCCTTGTTTTGAGGGTTCATGTACTGTCATTTTCTTGAGTACAGTAATAAGAGGGGTGTTCATTTTCAGTTGTTGTTCTTGTTTGTCTGCTTAAGTTCATTTTTTGTGTCCTAAATCAAGGGTCAGTTTTCTTTTTTTTTTTTTTAAGATTTTATTTATTTATTAATGAGAGACACAGAGAAAGAGAGAGGCAGAGACACAGGCAGAGGGAGAAGCAGGCTCCATGCAGGGACTCAACCCCCAGTCTCCAGGATCAGGCCCTGGGCTGAAGGCAGCGCTAAACCGCTGAGGTACCCAGGCTGCCCAAGGGTCAATTTTCTATTTGTTGATAATCTGTTTTTATCAAAGGTCAGTCCTTCTATTAGTTTATGATCTGTATTTTCCTAGATTTAGGCTGTTCTCAAATGTCTGATTAGAATTGGTTATCCTGTCATATATAAGTATAAAACAATAAAAAGAATGGCTGGGATTTGTGTTATTGGAGAGGTTTTATAACTGCCAGTGCTAGTTTTAAGATAAGGAAGGTAGGATTAGCTCTGCAAGTGATCAGAAATGAAGGATTTTATTCTGGGGGCACAATCATCCACACCAGCTACTCCAAAATCATTCAAGGCAATTTGTTCAACTCATTTGGGAGGAAAAATATCTGAGGTTCATTTGGTCTGAGATTTAAATATCTAGCTGTCAGCTCACTGTAACTCAATATGGGGTGGTTTATTGTTCTGTGTAGACTTCTGATTAATTATCCCCTATGGTTTTAGATCCATCTTTCACTCATGCTCCATTGGACTTGCAAATTTGAGTTAGAAGCTTTATCAAAGTTCTGCTAGGAAAAATCAGCTGCCGTATTCTCAGACTTTTGTCTGTATAATTTAGGCTTTGGTTTCCACTTCTCAGCTTCATCAGTTGAAAATTCCATCCTTTTTATATCTTCTAAAAATTTGATGGGGTTTTTTATTCTATATTATGCCCAGTACCTGACCTATTATTTTTATTATTTTTGGTTTATACCAGTGTTATTCTTTTAGTTTTATTCTATTGAGATCTTGTGAGGTTGAAGGGATAAATGCAGTTACTCAGTCTGCTATCTTAAACCACAAGCTTTTGCAACAAGTGTAAATGTGCTCCCCCCAAAAAAAAGTGTTAAGAGAAGTTACTGATACCTGTTAAAATAGATGTGATGGAAAGACAAATAAACAACAACACCAGAATGGGAGCTCAAGAGACAAGAGATCTCATCCCAACTCTGCTGAGAAATCATCCCTTTGCACATAGATTATTTCCTCATAAACTAGGGTGCTTGCCTCCACACTGCCTGTGATAGTACATGACTCATCCTTTTTCATGTAAATCACTATGGTGAAGTAGCAAGAACATGGGCTTTGTGTTAGATGGACATTAGTTTAAATCCTGACCCAGTCACTTTTAGTCCTGAAGACATTGGGAACTATTTACACCTCAGACCGTCTCAATTTCTTATTTTCTTAATGATATCTGCCTTATATGCTAAGAATAAACATGTTTATATTTTTATTAACACCTACGAAGATATAAAATGAATGTAAGTAAATATGTTATTTGGATTTAACACAAAATTTTACTAAGATACAATGGGACTTTATTATACTTGTGTGCTGATTGTTCTCTGCCTCCCTAGATTCATTCTCTACATTTTTCTGCCCAACTCCCAGTACTGGGGCAATTGCCCATTTCTTGGGCAGTTAAGCTAAATTTGAGATTAGAGGACAAGAGAAAGGAGACAAAGGAAGTTGTGGGAGAGGTTTTTTTTTTTCTCCTTCATTGCAGGGCAGGTGCCTCCCTTCATAAGTCCCAGTCTGGAAGACTGTCTTCTGCTGTCCCAATTTACCTGCATTTCATTAACACAATTTCCCTCTTGGGCCCCTTGAATGTAAGAAGGTGGTAACATCTTCCTGTGATGTTTGTCTGTGCATGCTTCACCATCTTTTTTTTTTTTTTTTCCTTAAGCCTGCCCACCCTTCTGTAACTAAAGCCTCATTAGAGTCTTTTCATTTGAGCTGTCTTGGTTTATTGTTTCTTTCCCAAATCATGATTGATATAATTGGTGACTAAACATCTGTTAAAAGCAATGTTCCAACACATTTCTTAGAGAACAAGGATGGGGAGAAAGACAAGAAAAGGTGTTTTTCTCCTTAACAGGGGTGGATAGACCCTATAACATTTTAAAAAGCCAACAGTTTTCTTGGGCACTTTTCCAGCTCTCATTTTCACTTCTCCCATTTAAGCAGATTCTGCAACAAATATTTTCCCAAGCATTCAACTGCAGCACCTCTGCTATGCAATCAGGCAGGTAGCAGAAGGCCATGGGGTGGCTTTCGGTGGTGGGGAGATGGTGTTAACCTCTTTGATCATTTACCTCAGCCTTCCCATTCTTGATACAAATATTTGACTTTGCTTAACCTATGCAAGTCCACAAAAACCAGCATAAGCCTATTTTCAACTAACAAACTGATTGCCAAGTCCAAGTGCCTCCTATGTAGTCATTGTTGAGCTGCCTCTGCCATTGTGTCTTCTCTGTCCTGCCTAAAATCAATGAGAAGAAATTGTGTTTGTGACATCATTAATAAAACCCTGGATCAGGTACTGTGTTTGTCTTGTGTTTTAAGTTCAGTGCCTTCTACATGCAGCGGAACGCCAGTGCAGATGCAGCCATTGGGCATTGCATAAAACGAATTTATCAGGACTCTTGTGCTCTATAAACTGAAGATATAGTATGCAAATATAAATCGATAAATACTTCATGAAATATAAGAGGTAAATATCGATACACCTAAACTTTTTCAGTTATCTTAACAGTTGTATAATAGTATATCATATAATTGCATCAAACTTTATTGACTCACTCTTCTACCCCTACAATGAACACGTTTGAGCATATAGCATTGTCCATAAGGGAAAGAATATCTCGAGTATTTACTTCAATGGGAAATTAGTAGGCCATATTATAAGCGTTTTTTATATCACTAGAAACTACCAGGTTGCCCCACAAAGGGGTTGTACTAATGAACATGCCTTCCATGAGAAGATGAGAATTCAAATTACCGCCTTCTCTCTAACCCTTGCTATTGTGAATCTCCTTAAATTTTTTGCCCAGCTAATGGTGTGAAATATAATTCCATGGTTGTTTTAATTCATCATTTAACATGTTTTTTCCCCATGCATTATTTTATGTTGGTCCTTTTCTAGTTGATTTGTAAACTTTTTCTGTCTTCTCTGAATACTAACCTGTTTGCACATCATCTACATTTTAAACATCTTACAGCAATGTTTTTTACTTCTACTCTGGCTCTTATTTTCACACAATCATATCTATCAGTTTTACTTTCAAGGGTGATGGCTTACTCGTATTGTTTAAGAAATTATTTCCTATGTTTTGGTCATGAAGATAATCTCCAATATTTGATTCCCAGTGATTTTATTTTTCCAATTTAGAACTTTATTCCACCTGGAATTGATTTTTATGTGTGAAGTGATATAGTAATCCGATTTTTTTTCTTCCATATAGAAAGCAACATGTCCTAATTTTAGTTATGGAACAGTGCTCTCCTTTGCACTGATTTGAAATGCCTTTTTCACCATCTAAGAATTCTCAAATATCCCTGAGTCTTTCTGAGATCTTGCTTCTTTCTTGTTGAATTAAATCAAACTTGATGACACTATGTCATTTTCACATTACCTAAGTACTATTGCTTCATTTCAAGTCTTGAAAATCATGTAAGGCAATTACCTTCCTTTTTTTCTTTTTTAATGTCTTAGCTGTTCTTGGACTCACACACTCCTACATGAATTTAAGTATTGATTTTTCAACTTTGACAAAACAACCCTGTTGGTATTTGAATTTGATTAGAATTTATACATTAGTTTGGGTTCTTTCCATGTTTTAAATCTGTTTTAAATATCTCCACATAAAATAGCACAGACAGGAAAGTACTAGAGGTTAACCAACCCATACATTGTGATTAAATTACAAATTTAAATCCATTTGAGTTGTGATATGTTGAAGAGAAAGAAAGGAATAGAATCCTTTTTGTAGTTAGCAGGGTTTTTTAGTTGTTCTAATAGTCTGGTTAACTTGATCTCAAGTTTTTCCATCATCCTAGATCTGTCAATGAGCTGTAAACGGTGTCAGAATAATGATGTGATCAATATTTAGAAGAAATAATGATTAGGATATCTGGGTGGTTCATTCGGTTAAGCATCCAACTCTTGATTTCAGCTCAGGTCATGATCTCAGGGTCATAAGATGAGCCCCATATCTGGTTCCTAACTCAGCACACACCCTCTCTCTCCCTCTGCCCCTACCCCCACTCACCCACATGCTCTCTCGCTCTCTCTAACATAAATAAATCTTTAAAAAAAGAGGAAAAAGTAATGGTTAAACAGTATATGATTACTGAACAACTACTTTATTTTCAGCACTGGCCCAGTGCTACAACACGCAGAAAATAGTTTCAGAATTGCTAGCCTATACCACTTATTTGTGCTTCTCATTTGTGGGAAAACAAATTTATTCAATAGAGTTAAATATGTTTCTATAGTTCTTTTTTATTTGTGGGCTGGGTATATGCAGTTCAAAACTTTGTCCTTAAAAATTACTTGAGTATTTTTCTTTTCCTTTGGAATGCTTATATTATCACAGGAAATACAGTTAGGTTTATTTTTTTCCATTTATATTTATATTTTATGTTTTCCTTCATCTTTATTTAGTTTTGTTTCTTTTGTTGTTTGTTTGTTTGCCATGAATGTGTGAAACATTAACGTGATTCCATTAATTCTCTATCAAAAGTTATACTCAGGGAAATGTCACGCCATATCATTTTCACCCCATTCATATACGTCCCTTCGAACAGTCATGTTAATTTCTGCTTAATCTGTTTCATTTTATAAAGATAAGTAGATAGATGTTTATTTATTTATTTTTAACACAAAAGCATGTATCTTTTTTGCTCATTAATTTTTTCACTTACCAATATATCCCTGAAATTACTTCATACCAGTTCAGAGAGAACGTCATTTTTTTTATGTCTGAACATTACTCCATTTTCTGGATAAACCATAGTTTATTGAACTAATCTCCTATGTTAGGTGTTTAAGACATTCCCACTAATTCGCAACTATTAGTGGTGCCACAATGAATGATCTTGCGCATATGTATTTTTGTATTGTTGGAGTGGTATCTTCAGGGCAAATTCATAGAAATGGATCGCTGAGTCAAAAAGCAAACACATATGTAGTTTCCTTAGTAATTGCCAAATTTCCCTTCAATTTCTATTTCCACCAGCAATGTGTAAGAGTGCCTATTTTCCCACAGACACACCTCTGATAGGTGAGAAATAGTATCCCAATGTAGTGTTAAACTGTATTTATCTTATGAGTGAACCTTATTTGTAAAGTCATTACTCAGAATCTGCTTGCATCTCATTAATCTGAATTTACATGCAACTTAGTTGCAAAGGAGGCTGGGAAATACAGTCTCTACCTGGGAAGTCAGGAATCTAGCCAAATCGTGGTTGAGTGTGGAACCTAGAAGTAAGAGAAAAAAAAAAAAAAAAAGAAGTAAGAGAAGTACTGGGGAGGGGCACCTGGGTGGCTTAGTGGTTGAGTGTCTGCCTTTGACTTAGGTTGTGATCCCGGGGTCCTGGAATCGAGTCCTGCATCAGGATCCCTACAGGGAGCCTACTTCTCCTCTATGTCTATGTCTATGTCTATGTCTATGTCTATGTCTATGTCTATGTCTCTGCCTCTCTCTGTGTCTCTCATGAATAAAAAAATAATTGTTTAAAAGAGACGTACTGGGGAATAAAAAAGGGTAATAGCCTCTCTGACAAAGTTTACTAAGTGGTAGCTAGCAGTCTATTAGATATATTATACTTCTAAGGAGTTAGTTGTTTATAAAGTAATCACTCAGGATATTCCTACTTAATACACATCCACTCAGTAATGCTTTTTAAAACGTATGGATAAAATAATAACTGCCTCATCAGGAAATGAAATTTTGGTGGTAGAAAATTAATATAGCTCCGAAGTGTTATAAGTCTAAGTAGAAAATTCTAAGAAAACACAAAACATTGTACCTCAATTTGAGAGGTTAAGGAAGGCCCCCTTGAAGAAGTAGAGTTTAAGTAAAACATTAAATGTAAGTAAGAATGGAAGATTTCTGGGAGAAGGATCTAAATGTTCAAAGGCCTGGAGTTGTAAAAGAGAGACTGTAGTTTAATATGTGTCCAACACTCTGTGCAGCAAGCAGAGAGGTGAGACACAGCCTGGAGAGAGAAACTGGGGCAGATCACCAATTACCTTCTGGGCTCTGGCAAGAAGTTTGTATTCTATCATCCTATCTGAGGGCAATGGAGAGCCATGTAAGAGTAATATGCATGAGAGAGACAAGTCAGGTTGGTGATTTAGAAAGACTATATCATATAGAGGATGCATGATGAATAATAAAATAATTGTGAAAGTGAGGCAATTATCATATAGAGGATGCATGATAGAGAGGCAAGACTAGAGTTACCAGAGAAAAAGAAAGTGGGGGGGGGGGGGGGAGAGAAGAAAGAAGAGAGAGCTGAGTCAGGTTACAAAACCATGATTTCTAATCATCTTACTAAATAGCTACCAAAGATTTTTAGGTTAATTATGAGTAAGTTGGTTGAAGTCAGAATTCTTCTAAAGGGACATTATGTGGGGCAAGGGGATTGGAGTGATTTCATGTTCTACTTTCACAGTTATGTAAAATTCTATGTTAATGTCATATTTCTATCAAGGGTATACCAACAAAATGGAGGAAGTGGATATGTTTTGAAAAAAATATAAAGTTATTTTAAGATATTGTTCCTATCATCAAAGCACTCAAAATAACAGAATCCATTGGAAAAGGGAAAATTTCAAAATCTAATATGTTTATTAAAGGAATCTTCCAAAAGACAACCATCTTATTGCAATGTGAATTTAAATTAACTGATCTGTTGTATGGTGTGAATTTTTAATTAAGGCCAAATGTATATTCTCAAGATAAGTGGAGGATTTCAGCAATTATCTAGTTATTTGAGGCAAATTAGCTTCTTTTCTTGAAAACATCTAGTTAATTATGGAAAAATATTGGATTTATTACTTGCATTACCTGATAATTGCCTCACTTTCTTCTTTCATTTAGTATCTGCCAACATAACCTCAAAGTCCTTCATAAAGCTCAAAAGTTAATAACATCAAAGACTTTTCTTAGAAACTCAAGCTGCTGCTGTTTTTATAAGCATAGCCCATTCATCGGTTTTTCTAGGATGGCAGGGTGGGAAAGAGGGAGAAGAAAGCTTGCTGCCCTCAGAAGCTAACTGGTGCTTGTAGTATCCCTAGGGGCAATTTGACATGCGCACACACACACACACACACACACACACACACACCCCACAGTCCAAATGTTTCTCATCCTGAGTATTATGGATAATTAATCATTTTTATTTCCCAAATTATCAACCATCCTTAGCCCCATTTACCCTTTAATCTCCTCCAATGTGACAAATGGCTGGTATATGTCAAAACCATATCACTCAGCAGAATTGTTACTTAACCACATTTGAAAGAGATTATCATTGCTATAGTACAGTGTTTGGAAACTCAGGCTTTCTCTTTTGCTATCCAAAGTTTAATCTTTCCAAAACTCAATAAAAAGAGTAATTTTTTATAAATGAGTCTATATTTTTTCTCATAATGAGGTAACTAGATTAGGTCTGCAGTGTGCCAAGAAAGTTAAGAGCTAGGAATTCTTGTCTAGTTTTCTCTATAGTTAAAACAATATGGGGTGCCTGGTTGGTTCAGTTGGTCAAGCATTGGTCTCTTGGTTTCCCTCATGATCTTGGGGTGGTGGGATCCAGCCCCACATCAGTATCACAATCAGGGGGACTTCTGCTTCTCTTCTCCCTCTCCTTCAGTCCCTCCCCTATTCATGAACAAGCTCTCTTTTTCTCTCTCTTTCTCTAAAATAAATAAAATATATCTTTACAAAAACATTACAATGCTTAACATTTTAGTCTTATGTGGATTACATATTAGTTGGACTGAAACTTTAAAACTACATCTCTAATTCTGAGTGATCATTTCATGCCAGCTTCATGCACAAAATATTTTGACAATTTCAGATCTTTCTTCTTTGTGAATTTCCAGGAGTTTGAAGTGTGATAGAATAGGGTGCAGGGAGATTAGAACAATTTCTTTGTATTCTGGAAGCTAAGGTAGATGATTTCTCTAATTTTTTCATACTGGAAGAGTCAGTGGTTTGAATGCTGCCTACTAAATGAAGATTTTTAGTCATTTGTGCAATGTACAAGCATATGTTCATTTTTTCTAAATGTATTATTGCTTTGGTCAATTGATTGATACCAAGGTGTTTTGAATTAACAACCGATTGCTTGATGTCATTTAGGAATTCAGTTGCAACAAGAAATTCCCACTTAAATGTCTGACCACTTAAATGTCTGATGACTTCTTGTAACGCTGAATCCCATTTCAAGGTTACAATTAGACAAGGTTACAATTACAAATCACTACTAAACCTTTCACAGCAAATGTAGTATCAAATATCCATGCTTTGCTCTATAATTATTAGCCTCCCTTGCAGTTAGATTGGGGCAAGGGAATTGTGCTGAAGCCAATAGATGTAAGTGAAAGTGATGAAAGCCATTTCCAGGCCTGGACTCAGAAAATGTTTTCGATTGGTCTTCCAATTGGTGTATTGGTTATGAATGTTGTACAAAGGATTATTGCAGAACTTAGCGACTTATTCTTAGTTTCTGTGGACCAGGAATCTAGGTATAACTTAGCTGGCTGCCTCTTGAACAGAGTCTCTCAGATTATGTTCAAGATGTCAGGGAGCTGCTGTAATTTTAAGACTCTTAATTTGAGGAAGATCTGCTTCCAGTTCATTCATGTACCTGTTGGTAGGACTCGGATCCTTGAACTTTGGATGGAAACATCAGTTCTTTGTTATGTGGGCCTCTCTACAGGGCTGCCACCCACATTATGACAGCTTGATTCTGTCAGAGTGAGGATTCCAAGAGAAGAGAGAATGAGAGAAAAAGTGAGAGGGAGAGAGAAGGAGAGAAGGAAAGAAGAGGATAAGCAAGACAGAAGTTAGTCTTTTTATTACCTAATCGCACAAGTGACTTCCTATCATTTTCAATATTCTAGTTAACAGAAGTGAGTACTTAGATGCATTCCACACTCAAAGAAAGGGGAATACAGGATGTTAATACCTCAATATGGGGATCATTGAAATCCACTCTAGAGGCTGTCTACCACATATTGTGATCCTCAAGGTCATGTGTCCCAGATGGTACAACTACAAGATGGAAGCAGTCTGAATGAAACACTGCATTTACACTGAGAATATCAACATTCCACGAGGGACTTGGTTGCAGAAAGAGAATCCCTGAACTCCTTGAAGATCCCTCCTCCAAAAAAAGCACCTGGGAAGGCTGTGCAGGTGCAAATATACCCACCAAGAAGATAGAAAACTTACTTTCATCACCCGAATCGAATGACTGATATTTTATACAAGTTTTCTTATACGTAAAAGTGAAGATTATTCCTATTCAACATATGTGTTAAAATAACTAAGAGAGATAAGTGAAAACATAGTTGAATACCACTTAAAATAGCATCAAAATGAAAAAAAAAAAAAAACTTAGAAATAAGTTTAACCAAGGAGGTAAAAGATCTGTACTTTGAAAACTGAAGGAAGTCACAAATAAATGAAAAGATACTCTGTGCTCATGAATTGGAAGAATTAATATTGTTAAAATGTCCATACTACTCAAAGAACCTACAGATTCAGTGTACTTTTTATCAAAACTCCAATGGTATTTTTTACAGGAAGAGTTAAAACTATCCCAAATCTCATATAGTACCATAAAACACCCAAATAGCAAAAATAAAACTGAAAAGAAGAACAAATCTGTAGGTACCATATTTCCTGATTATTAACTATATTATAAAGTTAGAGTAATCAAAACAGTATGGTATTGGCATAAACACAGACACATAGATCAATGGAATAGAACAGAGAGAGCTCCAAAACAAACCCATGCATATATATCAAATTAACTTTTTTTTCTTTCTTCAAATTAACTTTCAATAGAGTTGAGAGTATACAATGGAAAAAGAATAACTTCTTCAACAAATGGGCTTTGGGAAAACTGAACATCTACATGCAAAAGAATGAAACTGGACCTATATCTTACACCATACATAAAAATCAACTCAAAATAAAGTCTTGAATGTAAAAACCTAAAACTATAGACTCGGGGATCCCTGGGTGGCTCAGCAGTTTAGCGCCTGCCTTCGGCCAGAGGCATGATCCTGGAGTCCTGGGATAGAGTCACACATCGGGCTTCCTGCATGGAGCCTGCTTCTCCCTCTGCCTGTGTCTCTGCCTCTCTCTCTCTCTCTTTCTCTCTCTCTCTCATGAGTCTCTCATACATAAATAAATAAAATCTTTAAAAACAAAAACAAAAAATCTATAGACTCCTAGAAGACAAAAGCAGGTAAGCTCCTAAACATTGACCTCAGCAAAGATTCATTGGATATAATACCAAAAGCAAAGGCAATAAAAGCAAAAAGTAACAAAGGAAACTACATCAAACTAAAAAGCTTCTGCATAGTAAAGGAAACCATCAACAAAGTGAAAGGCAATCTGTGAAGTGGGAGAAAATATTTTCAAAACACCCATCTATTAAGAGATTAATATCTAAACATAAAAAGAAGTCATACAGATCAATAGCAAAGAAACAAATAATCTAATTTAAAATGGGCAAAGGACCTGAATAGACATTTTCCAGAAAAGACATACAAATGGCTAATAGAAAATGTTCCCAACATCAATAATCATCAGGGAAATGCAAATCAAAATTACAAAGAGATATCACCTCACACCTTTAGGATATCTATTTTTAAAAAGATAAGAGATAACAAAATGATGGCAAGGATGTGGAGAAAGGGAACTCAGCATGCTGCTGGAGGGGATGAAAACTGGTATAGCCACTATGGAAAATGGTATGGAAGCTCCTCAAGAAATTTTTTAAAAAATTTTAAAAAGAACTACTGTATATATATATATACACATATATGTATATATGTATATATATACACAGTATATATGTGTATACACACATATGTATACGTATGCATGTATACATATATGTGTACATATATGTATATATTTTTAAATTTTAAAAAGAACTACTCTGTATGTGTGTACATATATGTAACATACATATGTATTTATATAATATTATAACTAATACACATATTATATATAAATTAAAAATAAAAATAACTGTGTATAACTAATATATTATGTATTTATTATACATGACTAATACATACATATTATATGTTATATATTATATGTATCTATAATATATAACTAATATATATATATATCAGTTTTTTTACACATATACATATATGCAATGAAATATTAGCCTTATAAATGGAAATCCTGCCATTGAAATGTGGATGAACATGGAGAACATAACACAAAGTAAATTAAGCCAGACAGAGACAAATACTGTATGGTATTACATATATGTGAGATCTGAAAAAAAAAAAAGTTTGAACTTAGGTGAGGGGGTATGCATAGCAAATAGGGAGAGGCTGGTAAAAGGGCACAAATGTCCAGTTATGAGATAAATAATGTCTGAGGACCTAATGTACAACATGGTGACTATAGTTGACAGTATTTTACTGAATAATTGAAATTTGCTAAGAAAGTAGAACTTACTTACCTCTCCAAAAAGGTAACTGTGTGAGGTGATGACTGTGTTAGTTAAGTCAATGATGGCAGTCCTTCCACAATATATGCATGTATCAAATAAGCACATTGTACATTTTAAATATATCACAATTTTATGTAACAATTATGCCACACACACACAAAAAAAAACTGGAAACAGCCTAAGATTCACAATTCTCCGCTAGTTGGAAAGATGTAAAGGAAATCTTCCCAATTCACATCAGATTGTGTTATGAGCAAGTAATAAACTCCTGTTGCATGAAGTCCCTGACATTTCAGAATTCATTTGTTCTAGAAGCATTAGGTGACGTTAGCCTGACTAACGTAGAGCCTTCATCTTCTCACACCCTAAATATATAAATCTCTTCCTTTGTTTACAGATTCTTTTTTCAAGAGCCAGTTTTCATTTTTATCACTGTCACAATTATTACCAAACTAATACTGAAGTCTTGATCTATTTTGGTTTTTTTGTTAAGCGCCGAGGGTAAAAGGGAGCAACATGTTGTATCTCCTGTATTAGGTCCCCAAATCCTTCATGTCATAGGCTGAGATGTATTTATTCATTAAAAAGTATTAACTTTAGGGAAGCCTGGGTGGCTCAGTAGTTGAGCATCTGCTTTTGGCTCAGGTCATGATCCTGGGGTCCCGGGATAGAGTCCCGCATCAGGATCTCTGTGGGGAGCCTGCTTCTCCCTCTGCCTATGTCTCTGTCTCTCTCTCTCTCTCTGGCTCTCCTGAATAAGTAAAAAAAAAAAAAAAAAAAAAAACAAAACAAATTCTTTAATATTAACTTTATATGTAATTCCATATACTAACATTTATCTTTATGCCCTCATAGGACTTTACTCAGAGTGGTGGAAAATTAACTTTATTAGGTGAATATACCTAGAATCCAAGGAAATATTTGTTGAATTATCTTCACCTCTATCCTTATTCCCCCTTATCACTTATCTCCCACTCACTTGTAAGGTTTGGGCTTAGATAACATTTTTTCAAGAAAGCTTTCTGCAACCCTCTGATTCTGAGCTGGAGGTCCTTCAAGTGCTTCCAAAGTACCTCATGCTATTTTCTGTTGTAGCCCTTATCATGCTCTTTGGCAATTGCCTGTTTTCTTGTATGACTTCTTTAGACTGTCAACTACTGCTTTAACAGCATTACTGTTTTCCCGAAACGTACTACCCAGTACATAGTAGGGATGCAATCATTCTTTAATAAAAGAATACACGAACAATAACATGGATAGTAGAGGCATTAAAGCTTTCCAGGAAAATTTTGTAAGTATCTCAAACATGAGGACATTGAAACACCCTGAGTTTGACTAATTGAAGAGTTATTTGATCAGGCTGCAGAGACATGATTTTTCTCATCAGTCAAGGTGAGTAAAGGGAATTCATGTCTTTATAATCCAAGCAGTAGAAAAGGAAGGCAGAATGAGAGAAGAGTGATAGATATTAGCTATTAAGTAGCATTGATTCAAAAGATGAAAGCCAAAGCTATACAACATGGACCACTGTGCTCTCTGCAAGACAGAATAGACATGCAGGTAGAGATTATTGCCTGGGAAGAAATAACTCCCAAACTCTGGTGGAAAAAATAGCTCTGAATTTAAAAGCTTTGTATGCACAGGCCATAAATGTAAGGATTCATGTGAAATGTACAGAATAGACAAATCCATAGAGATAGAAGGTAGATTAGTAGTTGTCAGGGGAAGGGGAAAAGGAATAGGGAGTAACTGCCATTAGGTATAGGTTTTCTAGGGGGAAGGATGATGAAAATATTCTGAAATTAGACAGTAATGATGATAGCGCTACCTTGTAAATATAAATCTAAATGCCACTAAATTTAAAGAGGTGAATTTTATGGTATGTGAATTCTATCTCAATATAAAAAGGCTACTGAAATATAAAATGGTTGGTGGTAAATAGACAATGCAAATTTTCAATGTTACAGTTTTTATGTTATAAAAATGAAAATTTGGAAATTGGAACACTGGCTGGATATTTGATAAAATTACAAATTTTTTCAAGTTTTTAAGTTTACTGTGATCATAATGATATTATGTCTACGTGTATGTTTAACACAGTCTTTCTGTTCTAGAGATACATATGGAACAATTGAGAGATGAAATAGTATCTGGGATTTGCTTCAAAATAATGTGGAGGGGGGAATTTGATGAAAGAAGAGAGATGTAAAAAGATTAGCCATAAATTAAAAAGAAATATGAAATCTATGTGGTGGTACATGTGAATTTATTATAATTTTTTGTACTTCCCTATGTGTTTACAATTTTCCATAATGAATTAAAAAACAAAATTATATAAAATATGTTAAAATGTACTTTGAGGAAACTGAATATGAAAGAGAAATTTACAAATATCAGGATATTTACCAATGCTTTGATAAAATTTTGTTTAATACAAATTGCTACTGAAAATATTCAGTAGCTAAAGCCACTAAAGTAGCACTTGGAACATTTTGCTATGAATGAGTCAGCAAATTTTGTTACTCAATTTTTTCCCTCAAATACTGCTGGCATTGTCTTGGAGCCTGGAAAACTGACTTCTGGTCTTATATGCCTCTGAATATCTATCTGTGTTAACTTGAACAATCCACCTACTGCTCTGTGCTATGCAAACAATTGGAAGTCTTACCAGTGCAATGAACTAGCCCCTATTTGAATAAGTAATCTCATCTTCCAATAAAAAATAAATTAAAAAAAAAAAAGTAATCTCATCTTTACTCCTTCCCACTAAAAACTGGATGAAAAATAATGAAAATTGGGTTAGCAACACATGTCATAAAAGCAATGATTGTGACAATTTTGTTCATTGATATATTACCAATTCTTATCACAATGTCTGGTACATAATAGATAACCTAAAAGCTGTGAATGAATAAAAGGATGGAAGGATGGATGGATGAATTTTAAATAAGTGGATTCTATGTAAGTGTGTGTAAATCGCAATATATCATATTAGAATGTGAATATTTATATGTAAATTTTTTTTTTTTTAAAGATTTTTTATTTTACTTATTCATAGAGACACAGAAAGAGAGAGGCAGAGACACAGGCAGAGGGAGAAGCAGGCTTCATGCAGGGAGCCTGACATGGGACTCGATCCCAGGTCTCCAGGATCACGCCCCAGGCTGCAGGCGGCACTAAACCACTGCACCACCAGGGCTGCCCTATATGTAAATTTTAATAAAATTTTAGGCTACAGTTGCATTTCTCTACCGTCTAGACTTGTGGTTCTCCAAGTAAAACATATATAATAATCATGCAGAAGGCTTGTTTATAGATTTCTGAGTCCCACTCCAAAACTCTTGAATTTGCCTTTCAGACAAGATCCCAAGTGGTGCTAACATGGCTGGTCTATGGAACACACTTTGAGTAGCATTAATAAAGCCAGATTTTGTCACCAACCATCTCCATCAGAATTATCTAGGGAACTTTTTAAATATTCAGACTCCCATGATTCCCCTGCTACCTACTGAATCAGAATTTCTGAGTGAGTCTCAGAAATTTGAATTAGAAGCAGCTCCTTGAACTATTCTTATACATGCTCAAGTTTGAGGATGATCTAGACTAGCGCTGTCTAGTAGAACTCTTTGAGATGATGGAAATGTTATATATCTGTACTGTCCAGCACAGTAACAATCAGGCACATGTGGCTATGGAGCATGTGAGATGTGGCTACTCTGCTTGAGAAACTGAATTTTTTATCTTATTTTATTCTAATTAATTATAACACAGGTAAATTGCCATTCATGTTATTAGGTACCATATTAGTCCTCAAAGGCCTAGCTTTTCAATGTTTCCTTCTTGAAACTAGAATTCCTTCAGTTGGGGAGAAGACAGGGAGACCAGAGTATGAGGTTCCTAGAACCCCATCCTTTTCTACCAAAGCAGATCCCCTCAATTACCTTGAGCTTTCATTTGATATTATGATTTATCTGCCAACTGGAATCCATGTCCATATTGAGACATCCCTAAAACTCCTGAGAAAGATAAATTCAAGTGTTCTGACACATTTTCAGATGAATGGCTTGATGGAATCATTATATATCTTCCAAATAATTATGCTTTGAGTCTATTTAATGCCAGCTTCTCAAGGGATTCCAAGTACACTCACCAACTTATTATCTCATTAATCCTCATAATGACTTTGTGAGCAGGAAAAAAGGACTCCAGTTATTATTCCCATTTCACTTGCAGAAAAACTGACTCAAAGGAACTGAATGGTTTGCTGAAGCCTCCGCAGACAACTCCCTTGTGGGATGTTGTATTTTCTAGCACTTGACATTCTCTGTAATCATTAAGATTTCTACAGTCAAGGATGCCTCAGCAGCACTTTAAAAAGCAATTTGCTTTCTTTGATATTAGCCATTCATGAGGATGAAACTGGACCCTATATGAAATGAGACAAACCCAAACTGGACTCAAACATCCTAGCATTATATGGCAGCTGATGCTCCTAGACTTCTCAGGGTTTTGTGGCACAACTCACAGGGCGCTAAATTAATAAATTAATGAGGCAGAGCAATGTCCAAATAGGCATAGCAACACATATACTAACTGCATTTTTTCCTTTTAAGAATCACAGTAGGGGAAGAAGAAATGATCTGGGTGGAGCAAGAGATGGGAGATTAGAAATGAAATAATAAGTATCTCTCTCCAAATGACAAATCTCAGGTCCTCCCTAGGTGATTTAGTTTCATAGCAAGATTTATGCCTGGGGCACCATCCTCAACTAGATAGATTGAGACAAGACCATAGGCCATCAGGAAGTCAAAGGCATGAAATAGTAATTAGCTACAAGTAGCCCAAGGAGACTGGGAAATGCTGTCAAAGTCCAAAAATTTGCAAAGCCAGCTACAGCTTCACTTTGTTTTATGCAATGTCATTTGAGCTACCTACACAAAGCCTAAAGGAACTAAAGCAAACATCTCATGGATGGGTTTGCCTGGCTGGGCGGAGGGAGAAACTCCCATTGTCCTCTTAGTCTTCTTTAAACCCAAGCTTCCTTTCAAGAAGCAGTGAGGGGGGCACAGATTCTGGTGGGTGTTGGGGGGCAGAGAAGGGGGGAGAGAGAGGGAAATAAGCGCGTGAAATTGGGATAGCATCCCCTGAGTTTAAAATGGAGAACACCTCCGAGAAGAGAGGCCCTGGGTAGACTTTATTCACTTAATAGACTTTAAGTGCCTGAGGACACAGTACAAACTTGTATCACATTATCAGACAGGCCCCCTCACAGCATCAGTGTCGGCAGAGGCTCATGAATATGTAAATACTATATGTATCTTGGAAACATGCTTGACAAGAGAATAGCTAAAATGAACTGATTCCAGTTATAAGCCCATCAGCCTGCCATTCTTTATGTTTGAACAGGCAGGCTATTGCTAGGTGACAGATCATTAAGGCTATCTACTCAGTCAGCGGAAATGAAGAAATAATTTGTTCCTAATAACCTTCAGATGACCTCCCAGGCAAAAGGGAGTCTTTAAAGTGCTGTCTCTGCCGATACATGTCAGGCAGCGCGTGGGGTTCTTCTGGCCCCACAGTCAGAGCGGGGCGCCTGGTGAAACAGATTAATAAACACCTACTGACAGGGACACATCGGGAAAAGATCTCATCACCTGCCATTATCGGCTTGATGAATAATTCAGAGCTCTCCATCAGAGCCGGGAATTTCAGGCTGCGCCTGGCTGTCCGCTCTCAGGGAGGAGGCAAAGCACGAAGGCGCTGATTACCAGGATTAGATGGGGGCTGAGGAGATGTGCTTCTGTCCCAGACTATGCAGCCTTCAGGGGGGTAGAAAGGCACATAGAGGCTTGTCTCCAGAAGGTGACCAGTGAGGTTTAGGGCCAAAGAGGCAGCAGGAACCATCTCAAAGACTCCCAACCATCCTGAAATGCTGGTGCCCAGTGCAGGCCCCCAGCACTTACTGGTCTATCACCATTGTCAATGGAAGAGGCCACAGCCTTTGTTCCTTCACTTTGCTGCTGGCTTCCGGAAGAACGGATAGGTCAGTCTCCCCAACATGCCCCTCATTCCTTGGGTTCATTATTTTGCCCCCATTTTTACTCTCTCCCTACCTGTGAGGCAATATTTGCAGTGCACATAGAATCACTGTAACAGCCTGTCAGACGGGCTTCTCTGGGGATCTCAGGATATTCTCTAACTATCAGCTGTGTGATCCTGAATGTATGACCTTTCTGGACTCAGTTCTCTGATCTGTAGAATAGATTCAATAATATCTGAGTCGGACAGTTATTGCAAGTTTTAAAAACAGTATGTGTGGAGAGGTCCTAACAAAGGCCTGGCACCCAGCAAATACTCACTTCAGGCTGGAGACAAATAGCTGCCCCATCTACCCATTGATTTTTTGACCAGAGACAAGGCAGGAAACTGAGTGCACTTGCCAAATTTGGTAATTCTAAGAAAGTTAAATCAAGGGAGCAGCTCCATAGGTACTGGTAGGGTTTAGCAAACCAACAAGAGACTGTTATATGCCTTGGTACCAATAACAGCAGGATCACTTATCTTCTCTAAGATTGAAAGGATAATAGGAGGAAGCCAGCTATTTAGGACCAGTGGTTTTCTGCCTGACAGAGGCCTTCTTCTTCTTCTTCTTTTTTTTTTTTTTAAGATCTTATTTATTTATTTGAGAGACAGAGCATGAGCAGGCGGGAAGGGCAAAGGGAGAAGCAGACTCCCCACTGAGCAGGGAGCCTGTGTGGGGCTCAATCCCAGGATCCCGGGATCATGACCTGAGCAGAAGGCAGACACTTAACTGACTGAGCCACCCAGGTGTCCCCGACGGAAGCCTTCTATAGAAGGTCCCAGCCATCCGTGATGACCTGGCAAGATGAAAACAGGATAAATATCCCCCTTTGTCAGGGGTTCCTTTCTCTGAAACCAATTAAATGCTAGGCAAGAGGTCTGTTGATTTAAGGTCAGGTGCCTGTGGCAGAGATGAAGGTAGAAAAAGGTGGAAATTGAATCTGGAGGAACAAATAGAAGAAAAACAGCCTATTTCCTGACTGATCTGATAGTCAGCACTTCTCCATCTATGGTGCCTTTCAATGCGTGTAGAGCAAAGTAAAGACAAATCAAAAGAGCACATCTATGCATTTTAGGACCTTATAGACTAGACCAGTTGGGGGTGGGGGGACACAGAGAAGGAAAAGAGGGAGAATTTGAATAGTATAATGGGGTCAAGAAAATTTAACTCATCCTTTAAATCATTGCATATCCTTTACTAAACCCACTTCATCACCTCTCAGGTTTGGTCACCCATAAAATGAAAACTTTGAACTTCTTGATATCATAGACCTTTCCTAGCATGTAATTAATGACCTAAAGCATGATAATAGAGTAGCTCCATCATCTTTCCCCTACCCTTTCCAAGTAGGTAATGGCACAGAAGACAAAGACTGCCATTCTTTGGAACTCGGAGTCACACAACATCTCTTCCTAAACTTGAACGTGATTGAGAGCTCATTATACTAAAACACTTTTGGTGAAATGTATACATCATTCAGAGCCTACTCATTCCACGTGTTCAACCCAATTTGAACATCACTGGGTGGGAGCTTTTTTATTTTGGTCAAGAGGGAAGAGAAAAATGTGATGTCCTTTTCCTAAAAGATAAGCAAAGAAAAGCCTCTGGCCAGAAAGCTAGAAAGACTGTAGATTTTTTGTTTGTTTGTTTTGAGAGTCAATCAGCTCTAGAAAAACATCACTTTAAAGAATCTTGTTAAGTGGCTTAGAGATGAAGGGCATTTTCAAAAACATTTGGTCTCAAGAAAGAGATCAAAAGTAAGGATGCACTTGGTAATTTGAGGGCTGAGAAGAGAGCGGGTAGGGAAGTGAACAGAGCTGGAAGGAGACAGAGATGATCTTGAGTAGATGCAAAAGAAACTCTGAATCATCTTCTTTTTAAAGCATTCTCAGTGCTTTTGAGTCTACTGCATTCTGTGTAGAATCCTTAGAAATAAGGGATATACCATGGTAGAGAAGGAAGACTTCTACTAGATCTCAGATGGCCTTAAAGAATAAGCTCTATAGGTATTTGATTTCAGAACTAATATGTAATTCACTCATTCTCTCTTTCATTCATTAATACAGTTTTTCAAGAAATATTTACTGAGTACCTATTTGATTCCAGAAAGTCTTCTAGAAATATCCATAGCTCACTTAGACCCCAGTCAGGGAAAGTCTCTGAATTTTAAATGATAAAGAAGAGCCAACCATGAGAGGGTTAGCAAAGAGGGCATCCCATCCCAGGCAGGGACAAAAACCAATGCAAAGGCCCTGGAAGCCTGACGAGGCATGTGGTATGTGTGAGGAGCATGAAGAAGGGTGGTGTGGCTGGAGGTTGACGAGTGTGGATGGCAAAGACTGAGACTGGAGAGGAAGGCAGGGAGCAGAGCAGGCCACAGGGCTTTGTGATGGCACTCACTACCAGATCTCCGGACTCCAAATAATGAGAAAAAGTACATTGCCATGGAAAGTTCAACGTCTTGTTGAAGCCAGTCTTCACATGCTAACCATGCATCATAATTCAACAGATGGAAATGACAGAGCAAGCTCATTTAGTGATATGAAGGGATGCAGTGAAGCCACAGTGAAGCTGCCCAGGGTACACCTCCTCTGCCATTCTCTTTGTTATCCAGTATATTTGCATTTTTTCTTACAGTTTTGATAGGGAAAGGTTTAAAAGGCCATGTTTTACCAACGCATTCTCTTGAGGCTCCACTATAGGACAGGAAGGTCACATTTCCAAAAGGGACACAATAGACTAATTGGCCAGAAGCATATGCAGCCCATCTGCACATGAAGGGGAGGGAAGTACACTGTTCTTCAGGAATGGAGAAGGGCCCCTGGTACCTAAACTGCTCACATGCTCTCTTTCTTCTCCCTGGTGTATTTTCACCCTTAGGTTGGAACTTAGAAACGTTAAGAAGAAGACCACAGGCCCCAAGTGGTGTCACTTAGACCAAGTCCCCAAGCTATGCTTAATACCAGATCTAATTGCAGTTTCAACCTCGCCCCCCCACCATCCCCCACCAAGTGTTGTTTATTGATCCGTCAAGAATTTTTCAATCAGCCCTGAGGAGTCTGCCTCCTGGGCCCTCTTCATCTCTCAAAAGAAGATAGGGTAATCTGCATGATAAGACCCCTTGTTCTTCCCCTTAGAAAGTGGCCTTTCCTGAAATAGTCTTTTTCTTTTGCTAATAACTTTCTTGCTCGAATCTCCAGTAAAAATCTTCCATTTTGTCCACCTCCTTAGAGCTCCCCTCTTCTTGCCCAATGGGATGCCGCCCTATTCATGAGTCTGCTTAATAAGGCCATTAGGTCTTTAACATTTACTTCATTGAACTTTGTTATTTAACATAGAATACCAGTATATGTTTTCTAGGCCTTTGGTTTTTCTCATAAGTTTATTTCCAATACCTCTAAAAACATGGTTTGTCTTCTGGACACAGAAAAGGGCAAGGCAGTTTTCCTCTAGGAACTTGTCTGAATATGGATAAGTGTGAATGCTTCTGGAAATGTTCCACTGATCATTTCTTGCTTAGGCTATGTTCTCCTCTATGTTGCTTATTATCTGAAGGTATCTGTTTTTGTTTTTTTCTTTTTTTCCCCAGTAAATCTAGCCTCTGGGTTCTGCCATGCATTGGAAACGTTTTTCAAATGCAGGATCATTATTACAACCAGTAGCATTAAATGCTTGAGTAAGGCAGTTACTGAGGTAAATAGTTAAATTTCTATGTAACAAAGAAGCTAAACCAAAGAAGGCAGGAAGGGAAAAGAATAAAAGTAGGAGGTGATTTATAAAGAATGTCAAAAGAGAAAACACAGTGGGTTTTTGGTTTCTTTCTTCCTTCCTTATGTCATTAGATAGAATGATGAAGAGTTTCTTACACCAATAGGATTAAGATGTCTGCTGGGAAGGAAAGTGACACCAGGCATAGAGTCAAGAAAAGTAAATTCTAATTAGGGTGACCATATGTTCTGATTCGCCTGGGAAAGTCCAAGTTTCCACCTGTTCTTCTGGCATAGTTACTAACAATGTTCTCCCTTCACTTTCAAAAGTGTTCTTTTGGGATTATAAATTATATGGTTGCATTAACCTTAACTCTGCTTCCTCACTCAGTGGTGTATGTGTCCCTGGGTAAATTCCTCACCAATCTGAACTTTAGTTTTTCAAGAGTTTAAATGAGATTGCAACTATGGTGCTCTTGATCTCAATATTCTGTGGTTCAAGAAGAAAAAGTAGAGGTTGGGGGATTATGGAATGTATACTCTTTGAATTAAAGAATATCACTTACTTTTGAGGGGCATACTGGCCTCCTGGTTTCATGCTGCCTTTGTCTTATCTAACAGCATTTATTAATGGTGATTGGAAGATTACTCTGTAGACACTATACTAAAGATCTTAAAAGCATTATTTAATCCTAACAAAATTATCAGTTTTTATTTTACATGTACTGAGTCACTTAAAACCAGATTTCAGATCTAATTCTGAGTACCATGTTCATATCCATCATGCCATATCTGGTATATGTTCATCAAAAACAGTAAAGAACGTAACTAGTGGATCAGAAAGGATAGGCAAAGGTATGCACCAACAACAAATAATCCACAGTTTTACTGGCTTAAAACATTTCTTTCCCAATCATGTTACATGTTCATGAGGAATTATCTGGGGGTGCTGCTCTGTGCTATTCTCTCTCCACGACACACCAGGGCTGATGGGGCAGTTACCCTCTGGACTGTGGTCCCAGGGTATTGACAAAAGAAAGAGTAGCGCGTTTTATGCTGGCTCTTAAAGCTTCATCCAGAAGAGATCACAACACTTCTGTTCATATTCCACTGCCCGACTCAAGTCCAAAAGGACAGAAAGTAAAATTGTACAATGAGCCAAGGAGAACAGAAATGTTTGGTGAAAAGCACTAGTGACTACCACACCAAAGGTATTCCCAGAACAAAAGATCTATAGTCTCTTTTGCAGCATTTGAATTCTCTCAGTTGCAATTACTTCTAAGTGAAATTTCATAGAACTGGATATGCATTTTGATTCTATTTCTTTAATGCTTCATTAAACTCTTAGTTAACCACAGATTTACTAGCTTACCTGTGCTAAAAACAAAACAAAACAAACAAACAAAAAAACAAACCAAAACAAAAAAACAGTTTCTTTCTTTCCAAATAAGCATGTAGAATGATATGGATATAAACTACTCCTAATCCAATTATGTCCATCTTCTCTCTCGGAAGGTCTTAGCTGCATCTACTATACAACTGAGAGATGACACTTCAGTGAAGGAAAAGGTGTGTTTACCTCAGGAAAGAGTGTCTTTATGACACTGATCTGCTCTGATGAATCCACTAATGTGAAATTTCTGACCCAATAGGCAGTGATTGCAGAGCTCTGCGACTCCTCTCATTATTCATGAAATATGTGCCGTGCAGTGTCAGTGCTCTCCCTGCAGACTCACTGCCAAGCAATTACTCATTTCCATCACTTAGCTTTTTTATTATTATTATTTTTCAGTGGGTGTCTATATATTCCGCACACTTCAAGAAGCAAAGCACGGTCCCAGAATGAAAATGATGCTTGTCTTGTTTGATTTTAAATAGAAAAGCACTTTCAAGTCCTTAAAAATTGATGTTGTTTTAAACTTTACAACAAGCAAGAGGGGAAACTTGTAGCTGCAGAAATAAATGGAGAGCAATCAGGAGCATTTCCACTGCTATACATATTTGCTACCCAAGAGCTGCTGGAGGGACTGACTATCTTATATATCTTGATTTATTTCCCTGACTCCCCCCAGGAGCCCTTAAGAGGAACAATGAACCAGAAATGGCAACAGATCTCTGGTTGCGGTCCTTTTGCCAGAGGCAGGAGTAGTCATGGGCAGTGGTCTGTGCTCAGAAAAGGGACAGGCTCCAGGAACCATGTCCTTTTCTCATCACAAGACTTGCTTGTTATGTCCTTGCAGATATAAAGTCTAACATAGAAGAATGACTATCTTTTGCTGCTCAGTGATATAATCTGTTCAGAGCACTTGTATCCCTGTGTACCCACAGCCTAGGAACATTCCAACCCCAGAAGTTGGGCTAGAAGAGTTTTGGAAATGAGGAAATCTTATTAAATGAAGAGTCCTCAGACCTGGGCTCCAATCCTCCTGTGTGGACAAAATCTTCTTGAATTCTACAGTCAGTTACAGTTACGGTCCCAGCCTTTCTTAGTCCTTGTATTCAGCTGTTCTCATGTGAATTTGTGGCTCTTCATTAAAAGGGCAGAGTCTCTTTCTTCATTTTTTGGAATAAGCTGGTATTTATCACTTCCTTGGCTCATAGAATGTGAAGAGTGATGGTGAGCCAGTTTTAAGCCTACATCTCCAATGTCTTTGCATGTTATCACTTGACCTCTCTTACACTCTTGCTGTCATCATGGGAATGTGTCAGGCTAGCCTGCTAGAAGGTAAAGCAGCTCCAGGCTGCCCTAATTGTCCCAGCCAAGGCCAGATAGACTAGCTAACACCCAGATGACCCTGAGACACATGAGCAAAGCACAGCCAAGATCAGCAGAGCCACCTAGCCAAAGCCCAGCTGCCCCTAGACACATAAGCTATCCATGTCTACTGTTAAGTCACATAAATAACTGACTCATATCCCATCAGGGAATTATGACTACTTTTTTTTCCTTATCCCACTCCTCACCCAGATATATTTTATTTACTTTGATCTTTGAATTTTCTTAAGTTTCTTTATTTTGTCCCACATATTATTATTAAGTACATAACACTGCACTGGATGGCATGGTTAATGATGAATGAACCAGAGAACTTGCTCTTAGGAAACTCTCGTTCTAACATAGCAGTTCTCAGTATCTTTTATCTAGACTTACTAAATGGATGACATTAATATATGCAAGGCACTCTGAAGAGTAAATTTGTTTTTTGTTTTTATAATTGAAGTTCGATTTGCCAACATATAGTATAACACTCAGGGCTCAAGAGTAAATTTGGAGTTATGAACAATTCTTAGTGAATTTGCTCCTTCTCTGCCCATATCTTCTATACCCAAGAAATGGCACTTGAAAGCTAGTGAGTCAAAGCAGCACTAACAAATTTGAGACATATCGTAGATGTCACCCTAAATCATTTGTACGTTGTTATTTTACCTACCATTAGTTATAAATAATTTACAACACACTTCACTGCTGATCACCACCTCCTGGGTTTTGATGTCCCAGATGAGAACAACTGGCCTAGTGAAAGGAGCATGCTAACATCCTAGTATTAACAGCAATCCAGGTATTAACAGCAATCCAAAGCAGAGTGAAGTGGGTTTAGCAGAAACAGCAAGGGATTGTGGGGGACTCGGAAAGGAACTGCACTTTCCACCTAAGGCACATACAGAGGTTTCCCAGAAGAGTCAACATCTGAGCTAAATGCAGGGTTTTCACAGAGACTGAATCACTTCATTAGTAAGAGACCACTCTTTATCTCCTCCAAACCCAGATGTTCCCCCATTCTTTTTGACTGGGCTCAGTGGAAGTTGAATTTCAATCAGAGCAAAGAAATTGGGCATTATTGCCACACTTCACTAAGACAGGTAATGGGGAGGTAACACCTTGGAATGTGGAGTTCTGGGACCAGCTTCCCGGACTCTGTTGCTATGTCTCCCCCAAAAAGATGTTGGAGGAGTGAGCTTCCCTCACGTGCATTTCAAGACGAAAGGATAAGTCAGGTCAGATCCACCAGATCTCTATCATCTGGTTAACAGCAGACCTGGGACAAACATAGATTTTTTTCTCCCTGGGCTCAAAATCTTTCCACTTTATTGAATGTTTGATGATCTTTAGAAGTCCTTTGTAACCTTGGCTTCTGAATCACATTTTCTTTTGAGTCTTGCCTGCCAGTCTAAAGGCAGGATTTATAGATACCATCCCTCCCACTCCTGCTTTTGAGGACCAAGTCACGGGAGTCAAAGCTGCTCTTTTTATAGGCAGAGGCCTTAGGGATTCTAGAGGACTCTATGTTAAGAAAAACTATTTCCCTGCTTCCTCCTCCCCTGTCTATCCTAGCAAAGTGTGATCTTGCAGCTTCACTCTACTGCATGGTTTTCCCAAGTGGTTTTCCTATTATGTAATGGCAGAGGAATGGGAAACAGTTCCCCTTTGGCAGTAGGTGGCACAATGAGAGCAATAAAGTTCTACAGATAGTATTGCACAAAGAAGAAAGTTTGGAAAGGTACATTCTTTTATGTAGTTTGAAAACAATTGGAGCTTCAGTGGCAGATGGGGAAAGTGTATGGAGCCTTTGCTCTCCTCTAGGTAAACACAATGCAAACTTTTAAGGTTTAAGAGCAAGGCGGGGGCACGGGTGGTGAGCCTTGGTGACTTAGCGGTTTAGCGCTGCCTTCAGCCCAGGGCGTGATCCTAGGGTAGTAAGATCGAGTCCCACATTGGGCTCCCTGCGTGGAGCCTGCTTCTCCCTCTGCCTGTGTCTCTGCCTCTCTCTCTCTCTCTCACTCTCTCTCTCACTGTCTCTAATAAATAGATAAAATCTTTAAAAAAAAATTTTTTTAAAGAGCAAAGTGAGGCCATCCTCTGCAGTTACCAAATGTTTTGAGAAACAACTATTGGCTCAGCCCTAACTGAGACTGAATGCTTGATGATAGGCTACACTCCGTAGACTTAGAGAACACCTGGTCACCAGTATGGCATCCCACAAAGCAGTACTTCTGACAGGGAACTCATAAACAGTGTGCTGACACACCAAGCCATAAAGTTGGATGAGCAGGGCAGTACCCCATCATCAAGTGGGAATGCTATATATGAGACTCCCCATGAGCACGTGGCTCAGATTTTCATGATTCCTACTTTTGCTACATTCCCTCCCTTATTTCAACCCACTTCTAGGACTTACTAGGAGTTCCCTAAAACCAGCTGACTAAGACAGAAAAAAATCAAGCTTGCTTTAAAAATGGTTCTACATAAATAAGCCGGCGGTATCTGAAAGTAAGTGGCTGTTATGCCATAGCTCCACTTGGGGGTGGCCCAAAGGACAGTCTGATGAGAGGACATCCTGCCATCAGGAAGAACTTCTAAGCAGTGCACCTGGTTATTCATTTTTGTCTAGAAGGACAGAGTGCAGCACATGGACTTACATCAATTCAAAGGCACTGACTAAGGTTTGGTTGGATGGTCAGGGACTTGGAAGAACACCACTTAAAAACTGGTGGCAAAGAGGTCCCGGGAGGAGCCTGTGGATAGACCTTTCAGAAGAAGCAAAATAGGAAAGGATTTTTTTTTTTTGTCTCACAAAAGAGAAGCTGAATGATCAGGTGAGTAAAATGACCAATTCTGTGGATATTGGTCAGTTTCTTTTCTGAGCAACCCTTGTCCTTACCCATCAAGCTAATAAATTAGGGGCCACATCAGCGGGGATGGAGGTTATGCAGGGACTCAGAAACATGAATTTCCACTCAACAAGGCTCTAGCGCCTGCTCCAAGTCCACTACCAGTTGCCGACTGTGCATCCACAGAGGCTGTAGCTACACAGGGACAACAGCCTTCCATTGAGATCTCCTTAGGCTCCCCTTTTCTTGTCCTAATTTGCTGGTAGGATACACTGGGCTTCTTGTATTTCACACTGACTTCAGAAGCTTGACAGTGGGCATCCAGAGGCTGTATTAATAATTCTTTCCCTGATCCTTCAACTTGTATATTCCCAGCAGGGGGCCACATTTGTATAGAGTCTAATTTCCATAATAAATCTCCTATTCTCAAAATACTCATGAGGCTTGGATTCCTTGACTGAACCCTGGCAGGTAAAGGAGATTAGGGAATGGTCCTATAAACCATTCACTGAGACCCGTGAAGATTGCTAGTTTTTCAGGAGGCGACTTGGATTTGCAGTTTGTCCATAGTCTGGAAGGTGAAAATTAGGATGGGGTGGGCTTCCCATGAATAGAAGGAAAGAAAAGGAAATACTCCACATCCAAAAAAATGCTAAAGGCTTTCTTTCGGTAGTCAGACTGCATATGATTTATGTTTTCCTTTTTCTCTACAGCTATATAATTTCCAATTTTTATAATAAATATATTTGATCTTTTACTTGATTAGTAATAAAAAATAGTTAAAAATAGTAAAAAAAAATCACAAACTCTGTTTTGAATAAAGTCAGGAAATTTAAAGAGTACAGAGTATTTGGTGACTTACATACATACCCTAGGGCATAACATGCCATCCATTTGTTGAAGAGCTGAATTAATCAGTTTGCACCCAGTGTCTACTCATAACAAGGTTATATAGTTCAAAAAACACCCTGGTTTTCAGTACCCCAAACAGTTAGTACAAGTCACTGGATGTGTTATTGAGGCTCTTCCAGCTACAAGAAGAGGCTTCCTAAGGTTATAAGTATGGTAGTTTATTGTAAGAACACATAAGACATTAAAGTTGCTAGACTTTTTAGTTGTCCCAAATTTCATGCAGGCACACAGTACAGGGTACTTGGAGCCTTGGGTCTGGGTTGAGGTTCCTCTGGCTCTGAAACATTTCTTAGGGACTTGGGAGAAAGTTACGAGTCTTTAGAGAAATACTGTACAGATAGATGGTTCAGCTGCTCCATGTGGTTGTGTGTGTGTGTGTGTGTGTGTGTGTGTGTGTGTGTGTTTGGTTGCCAACCAAGAAAATCAGGTCATTTATAAGAAAAAATGAAATTAAATCTATCTCATTCTTTGTATATCACAAACATTTTTATCTTCTAGGCAATGGGCAGCAATAGTGAAGTTTGAAGCAGAAATGTAAACTGTTCAAGTCTGATATTGAAATTAACAATGAAACACCCCAGAAATGGTACAAAGAGAAAAGTCACAGAGGCCAGGAGGTAGGTTGCTAGGATAGTAACTAGGTAAGAAATGATAGTGAACTGACTCCGCAAACCAGCAAAGAAAACTGGCAAGAGGAGCCAAATGTTATGTTAGAGAAACTAATGAAAATATTAACATAAGTAGAAACTTATTAGTTTAATTTTAATGAAAAGTCACATTTCCATTGGCAAAGAACAAAGATTTGCCCTGCTTTTAACCAAATGTACGTGAGATTTACAATGCCATGGACTTGTTAGAGCAGATTCTTCCTACCCATCTCACAAAGCAAACTGATGATGTGTGATCCTCTGATTGCTACATCTGAATGAGGGGGAAGCACCGATCACCCTAGATTAGACTGTGCTGCAGCAACAGCCCCCAGTCTCAGTGACTTAAAACCACACGTCACTCACACTATGCGTCTCTCGTGGTTCAGCTGAGGGTCAGCACTGCTCGAGAGCTTGGCCCCAGGATCAGGCTGAAATCACAGCCACCACCTGCCACCACCTGCCACCACTTGCCTTTCACCTTAGTAGAGGGGAAGAGATAGCATCCAGCCATATAGCAGCTTCTAAAGAATCTATCTGGAGTGGAACGTGACATTTCATCGGCCAAAGTAAATCATATGGTTCCACCCAATTTCTGGGGAGTAGAGAAGTGTAGTCCTACCACGTGTCCAGCCAAACCCAGAAATCTTTCTGTGAACAATGCTAATGTCTACCCATCTATTATGGCTCATGGTTAGCAGCAATATCTTCCTTTAGCTGCCTCGAATCTCATGAACTACGCAGAGATCAGGAAACATGTTTCAAAGTAAGACCCCACCTGCAGCAGCAAGTAGTGATGCTATTAATTCCCACAAGCTTAGTTAGGAAGCCCTAAGGTCTTAGCTATTTATAGTTGCAAACACCCAAGCCATTTCCTGACAGATTATGGATGTGGAGTACAGTAATAGTCTTAGTAGAATTTCCGCTCTGGTTTCTGTCTTGTCAGGAATCATCCCTGCGGTCTACCTAGGGCCTCCCCCGCTGTACCCTGGGCTTGTTCTTCACCTTCTGCCCTGCGGCACACAGCGACTGTTAAGCAGCTGTCCTCTCCCACAGCGGGGAGGGCCTTACGTCCACGAGGCATTGTTAATGCAGCAGCATATGCTAGCAGAGCACTGGGGAACCGGGCTGCCTGCAAAACTCAGGGATTTAATTGAATTAGAAGCATACACTCTGGATATTCCGGTCTGTAGTCTTTACAGCCCTCTTTCCGCTTGCCAGAGAAAACCTCTCGACTTTCACATGATCTGCTAGCACTTGGGATTTATTCTCTGCACCTTCTACTAGATCCAGTGGCCATATCTTATCCCCTTGCATCCTCACTTTCTGTAAACTGGAGGGAAGATGGTCTTTAGCAATAGTTCTGCAGTCCTTGCCAGGAATAGACAATAGAAGTAGCTCAAGAATGAATGAGGGCCTTATGACATCCCACATGATGGTCTCCACCTCCTTGGCACCTGCAGCCCTCTAGACAGGAATCCCCATGCTTTTCCTGATGATAATAAGCAATCAGGATGTTGGTTAAAATACAGATTACCCATTCTAGCCTGGGGAAGATATGAATCAGAAGGTCCGGATAGAACCCAGGAATTTGATTAAAAAAAACAAACAAACACTAGAGATGAATCGTATTGTCAAGCAAGTTTGGGAAACACTAGACTGTGTTTGTTCCCTTCCTCCTGAAATGCTTGGATGTTTTTCAACTTCACCAAACAAAGCTGCAAGGCTGGAGAATAATACCACTAAGCCTTTTTCAATTCAATCTGCTCTTTCCTAAAGTTTTTCCGCCTCTAAGTATATCTAGTGTACTTTCATATACTTTTATATAGTGTTGGGCTAATGTCTCCAGGTGCTATGCTGTGTTTCTCCCTAAAAGTATAGTTTCTCCCTAAAAGTATGAATTCCCTAAGGTCAAGGATAATGCCTCTACTTTGTCTTCCTCGGTCTCTTCCCACATTTAGTGACATCTATATATGCACCTATCTCTCTACCTACCTACCTACCTTCCTATCCATCCTTCCATCCACCCCCCTGTCTACCTATCTCTCCCCATTAGAGTGGACATTTCCTGAGAGCATGGAGCTTGCTCCTCGACAGCATCTAGAACTGTGCCTAGCATATATTAGGGACTCTGAACAAATGAGTTTTGACTTGTGAGTCAAATTAAAAAGAAAGTTTTGAACACGTCTGAGACATCTCAACAGTCACAAGGTTGATGGCTTCATTGTGCTTTATCAATGTGATTATTCCCTTTTCTCCAACTTTTTGCTTTCTTTCCAGTTCCTGTCCTTTTCTTCTGTCTATATTCTCTAAAAAGAGTGTTTTTACCTAAACTAATGGATAGAGCAAAAGAAGCACAGAGGTGAATACAAGTAGCATACAGTTTTGACTTTGGTCTGCCTATCATCTATTTCTCTTGCTTTTGTTGACAGAAATCTGAATCTCCTTCAGGGAACTGTCTCAGTCTCTGTGTTGAGGTAAGATTGTCCTAGAATGGACCAATCCACATATTACTTTGCTTCAAGGCTTATTTCAGGAATGGCTCTATGATCTCTGGATCTAATCAGAGTTTGGGATTTTTCACTGGGACTTTGGGCTCTAGTACTGCTGAGGCTGAAGCTCTCATGTGGAAAGGGCCTGCCTGAGATTGAAACTAACACAGAAAAGGCCAGGACAAAGTCCTGGCCAGAGAAGGAGATAGGTATAATATGACAGCTGGGCATGGGCCATGGGGATGGGAGCCAGGAGAACAGGCTATAGAACGCATTTTCTCTTTCACCTCAAGTAAGCACCCTGTGTGTAAGGTATAGTCCTCAGGGCAGGGTGGGTAAAGAAGAGAGATTTCTTTGTAGGAAACATACTGCCCAGGTGCCCTGCCCATACATGGCCTGGGCAACCTCTTGTTATATTCGATCAGTATCATTCAGGGGCTTTCCTGAATGCCCTTGCATGCTATTTTTACATAATCTGCACTTACATTGCCACACCATCTACAGCAGACTTGTTTCCTCTCTAGTCTGTAAGTTGCTCCTTGGGAGTCAGGGCCAGACTTTCCCTATGTTGCTCCCCGACACCTGGGAGTGCGTGCTGTGCTCCATGTTCAATACACATTGGTTATGCAATGCAGGGGATACATGTAGTAGATTAAAGAGCTCACCTCTAAGTTTCTTGACCTAAAAATTCAAGGGACAGGCCTCCACCAAAATTCAGAGCTACTAAGGAAAAATGCTTCTTGTTTTCTCAACCTTGCTGGGTGAAGATGAGTCAGCTGTGAACTGAGGTCACTGGCCCCACTCCTTCGCTGCAGAGATGAGAGCCTCTGGATAGTCTGTGAGGAGATATACCACTGAAGAGCAGACAGCAGCCTCCTGCCACTGGAAGAGATGGGCCATGACAGAGAGACAGACAGCCTGGCTCACTGCTCTGCCCATTGGAGGATGCCCGAGGGAGTCTGAATGCCCCACTATACCCATGAAAAGTGGAAGGAAAACATTCCAGCACCCAAACAGGGACAAGAGGGTAAGAGAGAGAGAACAAGTAAAGATTTTTTACTTTGGTTTTGTTTATAGCATCTACTCCTAAGAAAACTGACAACAGCCATCCTTCTGTATGTATATGGACCCCAGTGGATGGAAAAGTAGGCTGAGGCACCGATGCCTGGCTCCTTTCTCTTTATTTTCATATAATAACAGTTACCTCCCAACTCTTAGAAAGAGTTGATATAAACAGTTGTTTTCATTTATGAAGCACTTTGAAAAGATCAATCAAAAGGCCACTTTTCCACATCTTATCTATTGTGAATAATGCTGAAATGAACATGGGAGCACAGATAATCTCCTTGAGGCACTGATTTTATTTACCTGGATATATACCCAGAAGTGAGAATGCTGGATCATCTGGTAGTTCTATTTTTAATTTTTTTTTTTTTGAGGAACCTAATCCTCTATACCAATTTACATTTCTACCATCAATGTATAAGAGTTCCTATTGTGTCTGTTGATAAGTGAATAGATAAAGGAAATGTGTTAAATATATATAATATGTATATATTTATAGATATATATTTATAGGTCTCTGTATAGATATGTACACACAGTGGGATACTATTCAGCATTAGCAAAGGAGATACTATCATTTGCAGCAACGTGGATGAACCTGGAAGTGAAATAAGTCAGTCATAGAAAGAAAAATACTGCATGATCTCACTTGTATTCAGAATCTTAAAAAGTCCAACTCATAGAACTAGAGGATAGAATAATGGTTACCAGGAGCTGGGGGCTGGAGAAAATGGGAAGATGTTGGTCAAAGGGTACAAAATTTCAGTTGCATGAGATGAAAAGTGTGGAAACCTAAAGAATAGCATGATGACTATAGATGATTTAATACTTCTAGCATTGAATACTAGAAGTTTGTAAAGAGACTGGACCTCAGGTGCTTTCACCAAACATACACAGGAAAATGGAACTATGTGAGGGGATGAATATGTTAATTAGTTTGACTATAGGAATCATTTCACTGTTTCTATGTATATCAAAACATCATGTGGTATACCTTAAAAATACACATTTTCATTAAGAAGAGAAAGGTCACTTTTCCTCAGCAACCAATTTCTATTACTGAATGGGATTTCAACAAGATTTTTCTGCCTAAAGGGAGAGGCTGCCTTTACACATTACTTCTGATAAGCGCTACTGACTTTCTTCAAATCACCACACTACCTCATTATCTTCTTTTGCCTTTTCTACCTTTTCTTCTTTGAACTCTTATTGAAATCATGTCCAAAGTATGGACAACCAGTTGTGAGTAGGATGGTGATCATGGAACATGATTGCACCAAAAAATAAATAGCAGTGGACACGATTCAGGCAAAACATTTCTTTCCTCTCAGCAAATATTTTGATGAATAGATGCCTTCTTGGGCCACCATTAGTCTCACATTCTTTGTATCATCTTCTCAGCTCTGCTAGGCTCCCTTCTTTTTGCTGCCTAACTTGAGGACAAACTTTAATCAAAGTTTATATGCAGTAAATCAAGATGGAAGAAGGTTCCTTGGAAATGCATAAAGCCAAATTCCACAGCACTAGAGAGAGGTAACACTCGTGCAAATACAGCTAAGTATTTAATCAGCAACTCTGATCCAGTTCATGTGGAAGGGAAGATGAATAGGATTCCTATCAGGTGTGCCCAGCTCTTAAAGACCTAGTGTCTTATTCTCTTCTCTGGCAAATACGCTTACAAAATACAAGCGTATCTCCACGAGCCGCTCTTATGCACTTTATACATGTTAACAATTTTCTAATCACTGGTATGATGTTCACATAATGGCTTCTATTAACGCAACAAACAAGTTTCACTACAGTGCCCTACATTTGTTTGCTGCCTCTTGGTATTTCTGTCTCCTGACAGTGATGAAAAAGAATTCCATATCTTCCTTGATATTTTGAGGTAATTATTCCCAGGGGCTGTACTACAAACTGATTTGGCTCCATTGGAAATCCCACTAATAGTGACAAGCTGGTAGTTGCTACCATTTGCTCTCAGGAAGAAGAATACTGCTTTATATGTCTGTGTCAATGCACAGCTTATCAAAATGACAATTGTGTATTCCAGAGACACAGAGACTTAAGCCAAGTGTGACCCCTGAAACGAATGGCCAGTTTACGTAATACTCTCAAGTCTCTCAAGTGACTGAGTGTAAAACCATGGAAGGCATTGCTGTTTTTGTTTAGTATCATTTGTTTCTCCCTTTCCTTCCTCTACATTTTTTTTTCCTCAAATATGTAAGAATGAAGCATTGGCTATGTAATTTGTGATCACAATCTAACAAATGTACAATAAAATCTGACAAACAATGATAAACATTTGTCCGATTTTATATCATTTTTAGTATGCGTGATTATAATAATAACCAGTTTGAGCAATGATATATCCCAACATTAATCCTCATAAGATATGATTGAATAGTTATAATTGTATAAATGTAGTAGATGAAGGCATAAGAGAAAAAAGGGGAGTTTAGAAAGAGGTTGCAGAGAGGATTGTTTAGGAGCTGAATTGAAGCAGCCTCGTTATATACATCTCTCGCAACTTTGTGGTCAGGGACACCACATGGAAGCTTGGCATCTGCCGCCATGAAAGTATTTATACCATGAAAATTAGCAAACACTGCAGATCAAAAACACTACTCCCCCAAAAGCTGGTTGGTAAACATTTACCTGAACACCACTGTTTACAAAAACAATGAGTAGCTGATTTTGAGTTTTAAACTCTGCTCTAACTCCAAGTCAAGTGGAAATCACTGGCCAAAAAGTCAGGGGGTATTTGTCCTAGTTCTCACTTTGCCATGGAATTTTGTCCTTAATTAAGCAAACCCATTCATGTGTGTACCCAGCATTTCATCGTGTATAGATAGCATGCAGTTCCCGAATCTTTAAATAATGAAGTATGAAGAAATATTTAAAGGCACTATCAGTATATTCTTGGTTGGGAAGGACAAGAGTTCTGAGCTTTGTTGATCACCACCCCCACTATGTTCACTTAGTAGAATTAAAGACAGGACTTTCCTCTTTCCAGCTGTCCTTCTCTAATCCCTCTTTCCCTCACCTTTTTGGTAAATTTCCCTGCGAAGTAGATTCTGAGACAAGGAACTGAATGCAAGTGATTTGTTATGGAAGTTCTCCCCAAGAAATCATGGGAAGCAAGATAGGGATGAGGAAGAAGCCAAGCAAAGACGTGATTTCAGGAGAAAGCCCTAGAGGCTCAGGAGCATACATTACACCCCAGTTGTCCTTCCTCAGGTCAAGGGAGCTGGGCTGTTACACACCCCTCACCCAAGACACACAGACACAGACACAGACATTGGTGATGGGGGATAGGAGCTAAACTCCCAGGCATTTTGACCTCTGCAATGGGGGTTTGGTTCCAACGCCACCTCTGGAAGTCACAGGTGCCAGTCATTAGCAGCAAAGCCTGGAGAAGAGGTCAATGGGTGCACAGAGCTGGGGAAAAAGATGCAGCAACAGTATGGACTACACTTCACAAATCATGTTTACTGAGAACCAGTATTCATCCAGGTTAGCCAAGGGTGACATAGCTTTTCTCAGAAAAACTAACATGATTTGTCTATTCTTTTCCTGGCCTAATGGAGGCATATTAGGGAACTAGAGCACTCACAAATCTAGAAAATAAGAAAATAATCCTTTCAGGTAAAAATACCCAGCCCTATTTCAGAGAGACAGAGACAGACAAACATAGGCAGAAACAGAGACAGAGAAAGAGCACACAGAGTGGACACCTTGGCCTGTGCTAACCTGACCGTGAAGGAAGGGGATGATCACTTGGAAAGGACACAGTGTGTCCCCCTCTACAGGGAGCCTGTGCATATGGAGCCTTTTGTGTTATAAAGCATCATGGTAACTGACTGTTTTCTGCACCCACCCTTCTACCACCCTAAGAAAAAATAAAAAGTACATGGCCAGTACGCTTGAATGTAATTAGCTAAGTGAGTAAGTATAAATGGATAGTTACACTACTCTTTAGGTTTGCTCAGCAAAGAGATTGTACCAGGTTTTCTGGATGTGAATTCAGACCACACATAATGCAATACTATCTATTTAATCACCTAAGTCATTCATGCCATAGGAAACCATGTCAGATTGAGAGAATCTCTTTCTAGTCCTGCATCATTTCCATGAGATCCTAATGTGCTACAGAACTCCGAGTGCTTCCCCTTCTGCAAAATGTCCATAGATAATGTAAGAATTATTACTCTACTGTACACACTGGGAAGCTGAGGCACCATTTATGTGGCAAGTCCTCTTAGAGGAATCTCCTGCTTTGAAACAATACCTCTTTGCAGGGAGACTAGCATTGAATATGAGGACTTGGAGGTATTGCCTTTTGCTGCATCAAAACATCCACATTTCACCACACACACATGCTCACCAGGTTTTGAGGGTGTTTTTTTTTTTGGGGGGGGGTTTGTTTGTTTATTTTGTTTTAAAGATTTATTTATTTCTCTTAGAGAGAGAGAGAGAGAATGGGGAGGGGCAGAGGGAGAGAAAGAATCTCCAGCAGACTCCTCTGCTACTTCAGCCAGATGTAGGATGTAGGACTTTATCCCAGGACCATGAGATCATGACCTGAGCTGAAACCAATAGCCAGCCGTTTCACCAACTGAGCCTCCTGGGAAACCCAAAGGTTTTCTGTTTGGGCGGGGCGGGGGGGGGGGATCTCCTCTATCATGCAAGTCTGCAGTTTTTTAAAAGATTATTTTTCTATTTGCTCCTTTTATTTTAAAATGTAATCCTAGTTATCACAGAGAACAGAAAATCCTAGTGTGAAATAGTTAATAAGAGTTTTTAATAATCATTACTCATAAAATCTCAAGTGGCCTTGGTGGGCATCTGGTCGTCATTAAGAGGATTGAATTTATCAGACAAGTCATTTTGCTTAATTAGGTGGCTAACTGGCAGGGCCTTTCTTACTGAAAAAAGCATTAAAATTACCAGTGAAAGCCTCAAGAAGTCCTTGATTGGACCATTTTGTCATTGTTTTAGTGGGTATCATCCAATTCCCACTTGCAACTGCTAGGAATTAATTCAAGTTCCAGGACCCTGCATAAAGCTCACATAACCAGTTAGCCAACTTAAACTAGGGCAGCCTAACTAGAAATAATAAAGTGAATCAGTATCTCAGGTCCTAATTTACATAGAGGAATTCATGCTTTGGTATGATTCTATTTTAAGTATGGTCAGTTCCTTACATTTCCAAGTCTAGCCTTAGAACAAGTGGGGCCTAACAACTTAGGAATGCCCAGTTCCCAAGCTCCAAGTCATGCTTAGGTAGAGAAGAGGCTTCAGAGATTACAACAGATGTTTTCATTGGACAAACACCAACTGTCCTTTCATGCAGAAACAAATAAGCTACAACACAGTGGCATGTTCATTTTTTCATATACTGTATATCAAAAAGAAAAAGGATGTAACATTTATGTTTCAAAGTTTTAAAAAGCAGTTATCTAAATGATTTTAAAAGGGATTAGCCCTAGAGTAAATGAGGAAGCAAATGATTGGTTTAAATGGGAAATTCTAGAACAAAAATCTAGAGTGCAGTATCTCTCTTCACCAATGTTAGCTAGGGGTTCTGACACTTTAATAGGCAGCTCAAGCCTTTCTCTTCCAATAATGTCCTTTTACCTCATTCCTGGATGGGAAACTGAATTCTAGTCTTTGAACTCAAACATTCCCTAAGAATCCTGTGGAGGAAGCCCACAGCTCATAGGTCTAACAACTCTATCAGGGTAGAAGAAACAATAATAATTGGATCCCATGAGCCTCTACTTGAAATAGTCAAGGAATGGAAGGTAAACTGATTGAGCTGTGTGGCCAGGCAACCAGACTTGTGAACACCATTTGACAGAAAACAACCCGAGAAACAAGGAGAGTTGGCCCCAGGGATCTCCAGATGCATGGAAGTGGCTATGAATGCACTTGCAAGCTCCCTAAGATGGAGAAAGTCCAGGCAGTTTTCCAAACCACTAATGCTGGCTTACAGTGAAGAAAGATGCAAACTATAGCTTATACCTTAGATAGACACCCTCTTAAAGTCTATGATCTGAAGTCTGAAGCTGAAGCCACAAACCAGCTGGCCTGTCCTCATGTTAAACGGTCTTATGCTAGTTACTTTGTTCTCTACATAAGCTGAATTTTTTTTTAATTTCAATATTTTGTTCATCATTTTTCCCTTCCCACAAAGTTGACTGGCATCTTACAAACATAAAATTTTAAAACTTTAAAACTCCTATATAATTAATTTGTGTGCAGAGGCATATGATCCTGGCAAAATGGGAAATTTTTATAGATTTCACCAAAACATAATAACCCAATTTATTTGTAAATGGGAGTATATTAGATAATAGGAGAGGCTTTGATACATGATGATCTTATTAACAGAAATCACACAACTCATGCATCTTGATTCAAAATATCCTCTGTGTCTTATGCTTTGACTAGCAGATCCAAATAGGGTCAGCTAAAAGTCCAAGCCTCTCATTGAAATGGTCATCAACTACTCGTGCATCTGGGCAGGTGGGAAATTTTTTGGTCTTGAGGTTTCCTAATCTACAAAATGTGGGGCTTAGAATCCAAAGGGATTCATTCATGTTGCAACATCTATTTTTTTCATTGACCATGTCTGTAATAAACCAGAAAGTTCCCTGTAGCAGGAGGTGATTTTAAGTAAAAATTTAAGAAGAGAAATTTGGTATCAGTGTTAAGCACCAACCACAGAAGGGTGATTATGAAGTGTGGTAAAGAGAAATAATCATCATAAATGCCATTTACTGAGCACTTCCCACAGACTATGAGATTCTCCAAGGGCCTTCCTTCCATGGGCTTTATTGGTCTAATGGAGCCAATAGACCATTATTCAAAACACATATCAATTTACCATCTCTGCCTTCTCAGAGGGGTGGCTTATTTCTTATTATGGGAAGGTGGGTGAATCTCTACTTTTGCTTTCTTCTTTCAAATACTGGTAATGGAGAGGACATGGAAAGACTGACATTTCAAATTCTCTTCTAGAGTGGCAAAAAATTAAGACTTGTTTAGTGAATCCTTGAGTAAGTACTATAGGCCTCCACTCAAGTGGTTAAGGAAGGATAATAAGCTAAGATAATCTTAGCTAATTATCTTAATCTTAGAGGAGGAGCCAAGTTTGAGAGGCTCAGAAAAATGGAGTGAGAGGGAAATATAAGGAACCAGAGTTTACCAAGCCATAGAGAGATATAAAGCCTCATCAACTTCCCAACCCAGGAGCTGAAGGGTTCAAGTTCTACAAGTCAGAATGGAGTCAGTGTAGAAGACAGACATCAGACATGATAATTAGAACTGATAGGGGATAGTAGTACCTCATGGGGCTCCCAAGAATCTTAAAGAAGGCTTTATGCTTCACATATAACAAGGAACGAAAGCATGGCACTTGTTTTTAGGTCCAAAAGCACAAGAAGACCTCAGACAAGTTGGAGATACTCCACTCTCAAATCTTACAGAAATTCTTCTCTAAAGTACATCTTACCATCCCCATCTTACATCTTTCTATCCCTCATGGGACCAAGAAGAGCTTAACACTGTGGTTCAGGAAGGTTCTTCTTCATTTGAAGAAGGCTTGGAGCTTTTGTTTTCCATGATGTCAACCAAAAAGCCACAATCTTGGGGGAAATGGCATCAAGGAGAGCTTGGCAGTGAGGTGACACAATGGTGGTGCTCACCTGGGGAAGGTGAACAGAAGCAGAAGAAGATATTCTGTCTTTACCTAGGTGGGAATTAGAGTGTGGAATTAGAGATTACCATTTTTTAAAGCTTGCATTTATTTATTTATTTATTTATTTATTTATTTATTTATTTATTTATTATTTAAAAGAGAGACTCCACAAGGAGGGGGGAGGGGCAGAGGAAGAGGGAGAAGCAGACTCACTGCTGAGCAGGGAGCCCGACTTAGGGCTGGATCCCAGGACCCAGATGCTTAACCGACTAAGCCACCCAAGTATCACTCAGATTACCATTTTTAAGGTAATTCTCACTCCTATGACTCTTACCTGAGCAGCACCATCCCATCTGTAGTGACTGGGTACAGCTAGAGTATCTGTGACCTTCCGTTTGGTCCTGCTAGCATTCCCACAAACAACTGGAAGACGGGGGTTTGGGGGTTGATTATGAAACAAATACTCAAAGGAAGAAATTTTCCTCCCCAAATTTCTTTTCATATTCTCTTTTACTTATTCTGCTTTTATACAAAAAGAAAAGTAAATTAACCCTTTCAGAAGATTCATGACCCCATCAGATACATTTGCCCTCTGACGTTATCAGTACTGAATGCTACCCTATTGCCTTTTAACTGATCACATTTCATCTGAAGGATCAAAGATACTATCCAGTTAGTTTCTCAAGGTGATTCTGCATCATGTCAATTCTGGCATCAAAGTCTTTATGCTTATAAAATTTTCACCATGTACAAAAACGAAGATGCTGACAGAATGGGAAAGATTTGTTTGAATTCTCACACATTTTTGCTTTCTTCCCTTATTTGGAATATCTGGTCAGAATTAAGGATGAATTCTGTGTCTGTAGCATGGGATGAAACTAACCAGCCCATTATGAACTCAGAACTGGCATTCAGAATTAATGATTCTTATCTACTGAGTTATCTGCTTTCTAAGGCCTAAGAATATCTGATGAGGCAGAGCTGATGAATAAGAACTACGTGCTCTTCTGAAAAGAAATAGGCAAAATAGAACCAATATAATTTGTGCTAGAATCCTAGGGTTATAGATGAAATGAGTTTTGTTTTTTTTTTTAAACCATAAAAGTATTAGAAGCGCACCACAGGAAATTGAGAAGTTTTAAAAATTTAAAGCCATCTGTTTTTACCGTAACATTGGTACATTTTTCTACATGTTTTCATATATTTGAGAGTGTGATTTACATGCACTTTGTTATACTGTTTTTTTAATGTATCATTTAAAAGACTGAGGCTATAAGCTCTCTCTCTAAAGATACTTCTAGGTGACAAAGTAAATTCCTTATTGTATTATTGTAAAACCATGATTGATGTGGATTATAACACATTGAATATTCAAATTACTTGTAATTATTTTTTTTACTAAGTAAAACTATGTTAATATGAGGTGATATTTAATAGTGTCAACTGTAAAATCTAAGTATCTTTTTAAAGTGGTGATAAAAAGTACTTAATGCAGTTTTAGTGTTCTTTCCACAAAAATACTGGACGGAAGGCAGGCAGGATGGTGCTAGTTTCAAGGCATGGCAGTTGTGCCTTTTGAATATGTATGTCTGTGCCTCACATATGACCCTGGTCAGAACAAGCAAAACAAAAACCGTGTTCCTTCTGCTGTAAACAATAGCAATGACCCAGGGGTGAGAAGAGGCTCCAGCTCCAACAACACATGCTGTTCCTGGCCTCGGAGCTCATAAATAGTCTCTCTTTCTGTTCTGTCCATTCCACACTTTACTGTTTCCAGCTAGATTCCGGTGCAGTCATTACGGCTCTGGCCCAGACATTTGTGCTTCTTTCAGCCTGCCCAATTCTTGTTGAAAGGTCACTGCCTCTTTGATTTCTTTGAGAAGAGACTTCAACCATGTCTTCCATCTGAACAATGGTTCTCATGGCTGTTATACTTGGGAAGCTGTGGGAGTTGGTAGTTGATTTTGTTTTTTCTCCTATGCTGCAAAAGCTTTTTCAGGTTTCCTTTTTCCCTTCTCCCTTTACTTAACATTTTTTTTTCTCATGCAACTTTCCAGCTGATGGTTCATTTCTGACCTAACCTTCCCAACATAGTCTCAGGTTCTCGTTTTCTTCCCATCAGATACTCTTGTCAATCTTCTAGTGTATTAACCACAAAGGAAGGTCCTTCCCTTGCCACTGATTCCTCCAGAATCTCAGAGATGCCCCTGAGTCATAGGAAGAGAGCCAGTTAGAACGTAGAAGGCCAGCAGTTGGAAGGCATGAGGCCAAAAGCCTTGCCCTAATGCTGAAATGTTGTTCTGCTAATGTGTATCTCATGCCTAGTATTTCTTATTAATAAGACACTAAATAAAGAGTGATCCAGGGTTTCCATTGCCAAAAGAAACGTCTCTCTTTTAATTAATCAATGCAGATGGGCCTTTACTGGAAAATAGAAGGGAAGTGTTTCTAGAACTCAGGATATAATGTTGCATCAGGGGATACTGTACCCTCTTTTTATTTTGAAGTGGAAAATTTTTAAATAATGCAGAGACACCAGGTCTGGACTGCTGAGAGAGAGTTCACAGATTATTGCCGAACAGGTGCTTTTTCGTAAACTCAGGACTTGTCTTTCTCAGTTTACTTGTGCTACAATTCATTTGCATTCAGTCTGGCAGGAGCTCAAATCAAGCCGATTATCCGGATGGAGCCATTTATGAAAAAAGAAATAACTTAGAGTCGACTTCCACTTCTTCCTTATTTCTCTTTCTCTTCCCCTTATGGGCCAATACGATTATCTCTCAGCCAAAGACTAACATAAATATTGATCAAACAGGAACCCCGCAAGATGACTGCTTGGCTTGGCCTCTCTTCAACTTCCTGGTCCTTAGTCTCTCTCCTGATGCACCAGCTAATCTGCTTCATTTCGGAGTTCCTTTTTGCTTCAGTTTTTCTCTCAAGACAATCTAACTTAAAATTGATCCAAAGCCACCCCATTTTCCCTCCAATGTCACATAATCTATTGTTGAACACAAACATGTATACACGATTATACAGTATTTAAACCAAAGGACTTGACTTAATTATGGAAAATCAGGAGAAGTTGGCTTAAAAAAAAAAAAAAAGAAAAGAAAAGAACGTAGGCTAAGCACATGCATTGTCTTCTGTCTTTCCCCTGAATCTGCCACAGCAACTCCTGAGAGTTACAGGAGCCAGGATGGAGATGTCGGGAGATGAGAGACTAAAGAAATTTTGGAGAAAGGGACCACTAGAAACTTGAATCAGATTGGCATCAGATTTTTCATCGGAATGAGAATGTTAAAAGGCAGCAGTTCTGTCCTTCACCCTTTGAAAGTAAAATGATTTCAAACCTATAATTCCAAACCTGGACAATTTTTAAGGTGATTGTGAGGGCAGAATGAAGTTCTTTTGGGTAAGACAGTATCTTAAAACATTACGTCTTATGAACTGCTTTTTTGAGGAAGACACTTCAGAGTTCTTGAACTCCAGGGGGCCCTGCGTATGAACATTCCAAGGAGGAAATGCGATCAAGAAGCAGATGAGACAAGGAGTCTCATGAAAAGAAAGCCCAAGAAGGGTGGCCTGGCGATAATCAGTCCAGTTGAAAGTAGAAACAGACAAAATCACCAAAGAGTTGAATTGTCAAAAGGGTTTTTTTTCTTTTAACTCTCAGTTTTTTAACATTTTTGTCAACTTTTTGTAGGTGTACTTAATATGCAAAACGTTACACATTTAGTGTTTACATTTTGATGCACATTCCCGTGATATCATTACCACAAAAAAGTAATAAACATATCCATCACCTCCCAAGGATTTCTTGTGTCCCATTGCTTTGTGATGGTTTGTTTGTGTCCATGTGTGTGTGAGGTAAGAACACTTCCCATGAGATCTACCCTCTTAGGTTTCCTAGTGTACAACACAAAAACACCATATTGTCAACTACAGACACGGTGTTACACAGCAGATCTCTAGAACTCATTCATCTTGTACAGCTATAACTTTACATCCACTAAACAACAATGCCCCAATTCCTTCTCTCCTCATCCCCTGGAAGCCACCAGGCTATTCTCTGCTTCTTGATTATTTTAGGTATATTCTATATGTGAAATCAGGCAGTATTTTTAAACAAACAAACAAAAAACAGGGTGCCTGGGTACCTCAGTCAATTGTCTGCCTTCAGCTCAGGTCAAGATCCCCAGGTTCTTGGATCAAGCTCCATATTAGGCTCCCTGTTCAGTGAGGAGTCTGCTTCTCCCTTTCCGTCTGTCCCGTTACCAGCTCATGTTCTCTCTCTCTTGCTGTCTCTTCCTCAAATAAATAAATGAAATCTTTAAAAAAAAAAAAAGAGACAGAGAGAAAGAAATCAGGCAGTATTTGAGTATTTGTCCTTCTGTGACTGGCTTATTTCATTTAGCATAATATTTTCCCAGCCCATTCATGTTGTTGCAAAAGTTAGGATTTCTTCTTTTGAAGCTTTTGTTTCGCTCCAACCACTGACCCTTTATGTGGTTGGAGAAGCTTTCCTTTAAATGCTGTCCCCTAGGGTGTTTTGCTGACTTAAGCTCTTCCCTTCCTACTGCCTTGGTCTGAAATACTTTGTCACGGCAGTTTTGCCACAGTAGGGGCACGGACAGGACATGAGTTCAAACAAATAGGCCAGTAAAAAGTGTTAAGGGGAAGCCCATTTACTTGTTCCTTTATAAAATGATAAGTGAAACCAGGGGCAGGATAGTGGTGACAAAAAAAAAAAAAAAGACCAAATATTAATCTTTCATAAAGGGAACAAAAAAAATCAACTACTCAATGATTTAAATATTTGGCAAGTTAACCATGACATTAGATGAGTAAATCAGTAGGCTCCAAATGAAATATCTTCAATAAAAACTAAAGGATTTTAAGAAAATACAAAATGAATAAGAAATGAGGTTATGAGGGATATGATGAGAAAGGTATATGTATCATCTCCTGAAAAAAAAGCAAAGCACTCAGAAACTCCAGGGGAGGAAAATGCTGTACAAGAAAAGTGTAGTGCCAATATGAATCTGAATTTCAGCATGATTCTGAGCAATGTGTACAGTTTAAAAAAAAAAAAAAGAAAATCCATTTGATCTTCACATAAAGAACATTCTTGGTTGAATGAGGGATGGGGTGGCACTGGACCATTCAGAGAAGGAAATTTGATGACAGCACACAGTTGGAAATGCAGAAAAGCAATGGGAATGAGCTTCAAGGTGACCAGAACATGCCTCTTACTTTTCTATAATTCCTGCTACTTTTCCTGACTCTGTGAGCTGAGCTTTAAGGCTGGCTTCCTCTTTATCTGCAAGATGGTTGCCTGTATCAACAGAGCTTCAAGTTTCTTGTATCTAATTGAGGAAGAGGAGAGTGGGGGTGGAGTCCCAAACTGAGGTTTATGTTCATGGGACCATCCCTGAGCCAATTCTCAAGGCCAGGATGCCATGTGCTAATTGGTTTGGACATGGATTATCTGCAGGAAACAGAGAAAGCGTGGGTGGGGGCAATTCTACCCAAACCACGGACTGTTGTACAGTGAGAGAAAGGCAGAGTGTGTTTGTGGGGGGCAAACACAACATGCAACATGCCCTACTACTTTCACAGCCTTTATAAACTTTGTAAAGAGATCTCTTTGTTCAACTTATCTGCGGGATTTAGAACAGCACTGTGCAAGTAGAGTAGTCACTAATCATGTGTGGCCATTCACGTTTAAATTTTAATTAATTACAATTAGGTACAATTAAAACTGGTTTTCAGTTTTGTTAGCCGTATTTCAGGTGCTTAATAACCACACATGGCTGGTGCTACCATACAGGACAATGCAGATTATAGAAATTTCTATCATCTCAGAAAGTTCTAGTCGACAGCAGGAGCATAAATGCTCTGATTTGAGGATGCATGTTTTCAATGAAGTACCCTCCTTGGATATGCTTTATCCATGACTACAAGGCCTGCTCTCCCCCACCCCCAAAAGCTTCCAGTATAAATAAGAGACACAGAGGTTTTTCAGCTTCACAATATTTCTTCCTTGTGTACTAACCTTTTCAAAGGAAAGCTTCAAGGGGTGAGTGCACAGAAATTAATAAATAGACCAAATTTTTAGCCTTTCAGCCCTTTTTGGTTGCCCCTTATCCCCTTGTTTCCCTACAAGCCCTCCCTCTAGATTGTGCTCCATTCCATTACTTCCCTCCTCCAGCAGTAGCTGATATTCCATGAGGCAGCTACCATTAACAGTTTTTAAGGCGCATATCTTATTATATTGAAATTGATCTTAATGTGTGCAAGTAGTGGTTGGAGGGCTGGCACAAATTTTGAGGCAAAACTCCGTATTTAACAAAGAAATGATGTAGTGGTCATTGAGTTAGCTAAATTTGGTAGTTGATTGCCAATATAATTTTTTTTCTGATTAGAAATAAATTTCTTCAGGTGCTTGAGGGATCACATCCTTCCAGAATACACAAGAAGGAGCTGAAAATGGTGTGGTTCTTCAATGTTTCTATTTCTATAGGAATAGGAAAAAGGTATGGGACTAGGGAGTGATGGGGGTGCTGGTAATTTAAGGTTTACCAGTGTTAAAAAATCAGCTAAAAATTAAAGGGAAAGTAACTTAAGTATCATTTACTGGGTGCTTAATATACAACAGGTACCACTTTAACTGCTTTACCTGTAATTTCCATTTCTTATTCTCAACAACTCTATGAGGTAATTACTATTATTTTCCCATTTCTTCATTGATAAGGAAACTGAAGGGCTGAGAGATTAAGCAGCTTTCTCTAGGGTCCAAGGCTATAAAATGACCCTATATATGTGAGCTAGTCTTGTGATTTCAGCCTTGGCAGGCAGCCTTTGTGGCTTAATCACCATGCACTGGCTTGAGGAAGCCGTTAAAAACTTCACAATACCAGCAGCTGGTCTGTATCCCACTACAGGCTTTGGATCTTTGCTATACCTGTTTATCAGGAAGTAAACACAGACGGAGTTCTAAGGTTAGCTGGTTGGTTTTTATGAATCCCCCATAGCTAAAAAGATTCTAAATAGCAAAAGTTTGCTCGACAGTAAGGAAGTCTAAGTCAAGCTAAGCAGCAATTGATAAGGTACACATTAGTAGTAAAATCAATTCAACATTTACTTAAACATCTTAATTAGTTTAAACCTTGTCCTATATTGACTTAAATTGTTCTATGATAATGATTAGGGAATGTCAATAATTTTCAGAGTCTAATCTTCCTGTATATGGTAATATTTGTTCTCCAAAAGAGTAGCCATAGGACTTTTCAAGGATCCAGATGTCCCTCCACTAGTGCATTTCTAAATGCTTTAGTGAAGGGAAGGCCTTCTGGGCTTTGTTATGGGTCAAAGTTGGGGGATGAGTGTGCAGATCACCAATGACAAATCCAATCTACCATTTGGATTCTCTCCAGAGCCTTTGGATTCTCTCCTTCATTACATGACACAAGAAGCTCAGGAATCTCAATCTCTTAAACTGTAGACCACCATGGAATCTGAGTTTCTGTCCACCAACCAATAAGCTCTGAGAGCTACCTACAGCTGCATGAGCTAACACATTACATCCAAAGAGTGTATTTGAAGTTGAGAGGCAGTAAACTAGTAAGTGGTCCAGCTAGTTTTATATGATTTACTGAAAAGAAGAACAATAATCCTAATTGTTTAATTCAAGGAAATACGTGAAATGTAACCCAGAGAAGTTAAACCCCAAATCCTCTCAAATTTTATAACAAAGCTATTTCCAAAATTCTACTTGTAAAAAAATCAGCCAATGAAATAGAAAGCCAGATAAGTGTTCTTTTTCTTTGTTTTTTAAGAAATTGGCTGCATTTCAAAACACTTGTCACAGTATCCTATTTCTTATGTTGTGACACTATGCCATCCAAAGGGTTTTTTGTATGAGTATAAACCCATGCATTTCACACAGAGAAGCAAGAGGGCCTGATTACAGACAATGAAACCTCTGATTACAGGCTAGTTATCAGTGTAGTCTGGTCACTTGCTGACCCCTGTTGTTTCAGGACTCCTGTATCAATATACCATATTGCCTCTCAACTTCATGTGTATAGTGACATACAAAGCATTTCACAAAATGATGGGAAATGAATTTTCTATGACTTACTGGTGAAGGAGATGTTTAGGGGAAAGGAGAAAACCTTTTCCCTGGGGCTATTCCCCTAATTTACTAAAGGACAGGATGAAGTTGAGAGCAGTATAGATTTGGTCTAATCCTGCCACAGGCTGGAGAGGGTGACTAGGCCAAGATACATACCATTTTACCAGATGCACATCCAAGGCATTACCCTTAGGAAATACCCTGCTCTCCATATCTGTCTTTATCAGATACCTCTCAAACACTTTATTTTTTATTGCTTTTACCTTTTTGTTGATGGTGGTGGTGAAAACTCTCAAGTTTAGTCTCTCAGCAAATTTCAATCACACAATTTAGTATTATCTACTGTAGTCGCCATGTTACACATGAGATACTCAAATATTATTCATCTTACTATAGATAGTGTATACCCTTTTAACAAGCTATTTCTATTTCTCCCATCCTCCAGCCCCTGGCAACCCCCATTCTACTCTGTTTCTAGGAGCTCACTTTTTTTTTTTTTTTTTTTAATTTCACACATAAGTGATACCATGCAGTATTTGTCTTTTTCTGTCTGGCTTAATTCACTTAGTACAGTGCCCCCCCCCCCCCATTTCATCCATATTGGTTGTTGCAAGTGGCAAGATCTCCTTCTTTTTTAAGCCTGAATAATACTCTGTTGTGTATACACGCCATACATTCTTTATTCATTCATCCATTGATCAACACGTAGGTTGTTTCCATACCTGGTTATTATGAATAGTGATGCAGTGAGCATGGGAATACAGATATCTCTTCAAGATAGTGATTTTGTTTCTTTGGGATATATACTCAGAAGTGGCATTGCTAGATTAGATGGTAATTCTATTTTAAATTTCTTGAGGAAACTCCATACTGTTTTTCATTGTGGCTGTATCAGCTTAACATTCCCACCAACAGTGTGCAAGGTTTCCTTTTCTCCACATCTTTAGCAGCATTTGTCATCTCTTATATTTTTTATAATAGACAACCTAACGAGTGTGAGGTGCTACCTTCTTGTAGTTTCAATTCTCATTTCCCTGATGATTAATGATGTTGAATACATTTCCTATTGGCCATTTATATGTTTTATTTGGAAAAAAATTTCTCTTCAGGTCCTTTGTCCATTTTTCAACTGGGTTGTTTGTTTTTTTGCTATTGAGTTACAAGAGTTCCTTGTATATTTTAGATATTAAACCCTTATCAAATCCATGATTTGCAAATATTTTCTCTCACTCTATAGGTTGCCTTTTCATTTTGCTGATGGTTTCCCTTGTGTACAGAAGCTTTTAGTTTGATATAGTCCTACTTTCTATTTTTGCTTTTGTTGCCTATGCTTTTGGTGTCAAACCCAAAAAAATCATTGTCAAGACCAGTGTTAGGGAGCTTACTCCTTATGTTTTCTTCTAGGACTCTTATGGTGTCAGGTCTATGTTCAAAACTTTAATCTATTTTGAGTTTTTTGTTTATGATATAAAATAAGGCTCCAATTTCATTGTTTTACATATGGATATCCAGTTTTTGCAGAATCACTTATTGAAGAAACTCTCCTTTTCCCATTATGTATTCATAGAACCTCATCAAAAATCAATTGACTGTGTGTGTATGGGTTTATTTCTGGGTTCTCTATTCTGTTTCATTGGTCCAAATGTCTGTTTCTAAGCCAATACCATACTGTTTTGCCTCCTGTAGTTTGGTAATATAGTTTGAAAGAAGGAAGTGTGATGCCTATAGCTTTGTTCTTCTTTCTCCACATTGTTTTGGCTATTTGAGGTCTTTCATGATTCTATATGAATTTTAGGATTCATTTTTCTATCGGTGAAAAATAACATTGGAAATTTGATAGGGAGTGCATTGAATCTGTAGCTTTGGGTAGTATGGACATTTGACCATATTAATTTCCCAATCCATGAACATGAATATCTTTCCATTTGTTTTGTGTCTTCAGTTCCTTTCATCAATGTTTTACAGTTTCAGTATACAGATCTTTCATCTTCTTAAATGTATTCCTAAATATTTTATTCTTTTTGATGCTACTGTAAATAGAACTTTTTTCTTAATTTCTTTTCCTAAGTAGTTTGTTGTCAGTGTATAGAAACACAGCTGATTTTTGAATATTTATTTTATATCCTGCAACTCTACTGAATTTATTAGTTCTAACAGTTTCTGGTGGAATCGTTGGGGTTTTCTATATATAATATAAGGTCATCAGCAAACAATTTTACTTCTTCCTCTCGGATTTGGATGCCTTTTATTTCTTTTTCTTACCTAATCGTTCAGGCTACAATTTCCATTATTATATTGAATAAAACTGGTGAGGGTGCACATTCTTATCTTTTTCCTGATCTTAAAGGAAAAGGTTTCACCTTTTCATAATTGAGTACGATGTCAGCTATGGGCTTATTACATGTGGCCTTTATTATGTTGAGGTACATTCCTTCTATATCTATTGTGTCCAAAGGTTTTTTATCATGAAATAATGTTAAATTTTGTCAAATGCTTCTTCTGCATCTATTGAGGTGGCCATGTGGTTTTTTGTCCTTTATTTTGTTCATATGGTATATTACATTTATTGGTTTGCATATATTGAACCATCCTCGCATCCCAGGAATAAATCCCACCTGATCATGGTGTATTTTCCTTTGAATGTACTGTTGAGCTTGGATTGCTGATATTTTCCCCAGGAGTTTTGCATCTATGTTCATCAGGGACATTGGCCTGCAGTTTTCTTGTGGTATACTTGTCTGGCTGAGGTTTCAAAGTAATGCTGAACTTGTAAAATGAGTTTGGAAGTGTTCCCTCCACTTCTCTTTTTTGGAGGAATTTGAGAAGGATTGGTATCAATTTTTATTTAAATGTTTAGTTGAATTCACCAGTGAAGCCCACTTGGTTCTGGACTTTTCTTTGTTGGGAAGTTTTTGATAGTTAATTAAATCTCCTTAGTAGTAACTACTTTGTTCAGATTTTCCATTTCTTCACAATTTAGTCTTCGTAGGTTGTGTGTCTCTAGGAACTTATCCATTTCTTAAAGGTTATCCACTTTGTTAACATATAATTTTCATAGTAGTTTCATAGGCTTCTTGGTATTTCTATAGTATCAGTTGCAATATTTTCTCTCTCATTTCTGATATTTTTCTTTTTTTCTAGTCTAGCTAAAGGATTGTCTAATTTATTTATCTTTTCAAACCACTAGCTCTTACTTTCATTGATCGTTCCATTGTCTTTATAGTTTCTATTTCATTCATTTCATTTTATTTACTTTCTTCTAATTTGGAGGTTAGTTTGCTCTTTTTCCAATCCCTTGAGGTATAAAATTAGGTTGTTTATTTGAGTTTTTTTTTTTCTTAATGTATACATACATCACTATAAAGTTCCCTTGTAGAACTGCTTTTGCTGCAGCCCAGAAATTCTGGAATGTTGTGTATCTATTTTCATTTGTCCCAAGATATTTTTTTAAATCTTTTTTGATTTGATTCATTGATTGCTTAGTCTCCACATACCTGCTAATTTTCTAGTTTTCCTCTCATAATTGCTTTTAGTTTTATACCATTGTGGTTAGAAAAAAATGTTTGATATGATTTCAGTCTTCTTAAATTTCTAAGATTTGCTCTGTGGCCTAACATATGATCTATCCTGGAAAATGTTGCATGTGCACTTACAAAGAATGTGTATTCTGCTGCTGGTGGATGGAATGTTCTATACATGTCCGTTAGGTCCATCTGGTACCCTCAGGCAGCAGTTTGTGAGGTTTATAGTCAAATCCCTTGTAGGGAAAGACTGGGAGACTGGTGCTTTTGCCTGCTCATTCTGTGCTAAACCCTGATAGGATAGCTGTGGCAAGTGTTTATGAGCCTTTCAACAAGTGCTTCTTTGTTTGCTATAGTTCTGTGGGACTTATAAATGCAAACCCCTTTCCCTTTCAGAGCTAGATGGTTTGGACACCTGTCCTATGAGTGGGAGCCCACATTGGGGCACAAAAGAAACTGTGGTCTAAACCCTTGACTCCTGAAGGAGAAGCTGGGAATTGGGGATTTCCTCCTGACTGTATGGCACTGTACCAGAGGTAGTTTATGGTGAGAGTGTCTCAGTCTTTCCTGTTTTAAAGTATGCATTTCTTGTCATCTGATGTGTAGGAGTCCCTCAACTCATTTTTGGATTTCTCTTGCAGGGAAATGCTTTGTGTGGTTGTAGTCAGTGCAATCAGGAGGGGAGGAAATTGAGGAGCCTCCTATGTCACCATCTGGTCTGGATCCCCACCCCAGGCTATCTCAAATACTTTAAAGGAGTAGAAATATAGGAAGGGGTATATGAAAATTATTTCATCACAGATGCAAAAATTAATAGTATCATATTAGTTTCAGGGGCTATCACATATACTGTATCCTTTAATCCTGATGACTCTTCAGAAACAGAGGTGTTATCATTCCCATTTTAAAGATAAGAAAACTGAGTCTAAGAAGGATAATGACTTGCCCACATTAGTAAGTCTCAGAACCCATCTGACAAGTTGGTTTATCTCCTTTGAGGCTCCTATTTTTTGTTTTGTTGCCTCATAATAATAATTAAAACTTGTTAAAATACTTATTTAATATCTAAATAAAATATCTTCACAGCCTACACAGGGAAATTACCTCAATTATCTAGGCAAGTGGAATAAACTTTTTTTTTTTTTTAATTTATTTATGATAGGCACACAGTGAGAGAGAGAGAGAGGCAGAGACACAGGCAGAGGGAGAAGCAGGCTCCATGCACCGGGAGCCCGACGTGGGATTCGATCCCGGGTCTTCAGGACCACGCCCTGGGCCAAAGGCAGGCGCCAAACCGCTGCGCCACCCAGGGATCCCTAGGCAAGTGGAATAAACAAGACCTATGGTAGGAGAGGAGTTAATAATTATTTAGATAATAAACTGCCTATTTTGTCCAATGTATTATAACAACTCTCCCTTTCTTCCCTTCTTTTTCAGTGAGTCTAAGTACATAATGCATGAAATATAATTTCTCTCACATTATTTATGGCCTCCTTCCTTCCATGTAGCTTTCTAATTGTAACAGGGTCAGCTTCAATTTGCCATATGGAAACTTAATTGAAAATGAGTGGATAATCCAGTTCACTAAAATGTCAATCCTGTACGAAGAGAAAAATAGGTCAAGTTAATAATTTAGCCTCATGTAAGATTTACTACCTTTCTTATTTTCTACACATTTATACTAGTCTTTTGTGAGTACTGGCTCTGGTTTGAGAATTGGAAAGATCTTGCCTATAAAGTATTCTGTAAAGTAAACCACTGAAGAACTCTGAGGCTATCTACTTTTCTTCTATAAAAATGTTAATTAAATTTTGTATTATTAAAAATGGTATTAGTTGAAATAGTGCATAGTCAAACATAATCCCAACATATAATAAAAAGTATTAATGAATATACATATTTTCATGAATTTCTCCCCTTTTTAAGTTGCATGATGTTGGGCTAGAGAGAATCAAGTCCTATGATTTTCTACTTTAAAAAATTTATTTCCCAACAGTAGACACCTTAAAAAGCAGAAATTGGAGTCCTAGTACCTTCAATGACACTCTGCAAGCCCCTGTTCTCATCCCCATGCACAGACCCCGATGAGTTTATACACACACACCTCCACATAATCTTCAGGTTTCAAGAAACAGGTCATAATCATTAACTAGTCCAATCCTTTTTCTTCAGATGAGGAAATGTACCCAAGCATGTCAAAGCCTGAAATCACACAAGTTTTCCCCAGGCAGAAGTGGTATAGTACACAGGTCTTATGCTTAAACTGCCATGCTTTGGCTTGGACTGCAGGGAATCCTTCAACCACTTCCTCTTTAAATGGGGGAAAGACTAATGTTCAGGGGCCATGATTTACTTCAACATTTTCGAAAGTCATTGATTTTTAGGAAAAGTTGCAGAATTATTTTCCCTGAAGAATAAAACATGTTGACTAGGCCCACCAGTTCAGGACCAGAAAGGAGCTATGTACTACTCTTCAGAACTTTATTTGTCTCCTATATCACTATCCTCCTCCATCCTATCTGCTTCTTAGGTAGATATAATTTAGTTGAAGCTTCAAAGAACTTGTTTCACGAAAGAGTCCTATTTATTTTGATTAGGGGATGAATCAACCAAATTTATAATTTATTTTAAAAATTCAGCTTCAGGGGCAACTGGTTGGCTCAGTTAGTTGAACATCTGCCTTTGGCTGAGGTTATGATTTCAGGGTCCTGGAATGAGCCCTGCATGTGGGGCTCAGCGGGAAGCCTATTTCTCCCTCTCCTCCCCACTTGTGCTCTCTGTCGCTATTTCTCTCTCTCTTGAATAAATAAATAAAATCTTTAAATAAATAAATATTCAGCTTCATTAAATTTGCTTATAATAAACTGCCTCCATTTAAAGAATAAAATTTGATGAGTTTTGACAGTGATAAACCAATAAACCACCACCATTATCATGATATTCATTCAACATATTCATTACCTTCAAAAAAATTCCTCAGACTCCTTTGTAATTTATCCTTCCCTTACTTCATAGCTCCAGGCAATGTTTGGTTTGCTCTGTAGATTAATTTTTTTCTAGATTTTCATATACTCTGAAGTCTTTTGTGTCTAATTTTTTTCATCCATGTTGACAGTTCTTTTGTGTGTGTGTGTGTGTGTGTGTGCTGAGTGGTATCCCATTATATGAATATACCACCTTTGGCTTATCCAATAAATTATTGATGGGCATTGGTTTGTTTATAATTTGGGGCCATTATTAATATAGCTTCCCTGAACATTCACATACAAGGAGTTATACGGACAAATGTTTCATTACTCTTCTGTAAATATCTAGGAGTTGAAGGGTTGTGTGGTAGACATATGCTTACTATTGAAAAAAACTAGCAAAATGTTTTCCAAAGTGGTTTTCCATTTTATGTTCTATCAATGATATGAGCATTTCAATTGCTCCACATCTTTGCTAACACTTGCTATTATCAGTCTTATTAATTTTTTTAAATATTTATTTATTTATTCATTTATGATAGAGAGAGAGAGAGAGAGAGGCAGAGACAGAAGCAGGCTCCATGCCAGGAGCCGGATGCCGGACTCAATCCTGGGACTCTAGGATCACACCCTGGGCCAAAGGCAGGCGCTAAACCGCTGAGCCACCCAGGGATCCCCAGTCTTATTAATTTTTTAACAAATTTAATGATTGTATATTAGTACCTTCTGGTCTTAATTATCATTTCCTCAATGATTAACTTTTCCTGTGTTTGTTGGTCATTGTACTTCTTTTTTGAAGCATGTGTTCAAATCTATTGCTGAGTTGGTTGTCTTCTCATAGAGTTGTAAGATTTTCTTTTATAAATTCATGATACAAGTTCTTTTTTAGGTATGTGTTTTGTGAATATTTTCTCCCATTCTGAGTTCTCATCATTTGCCCCATGGAACCATTAATTGTCCCTAGAGCCTGTTTTTGAGGCATATTATGTAGATGGCAAATGGGCCAACAGAAAAGGTTACAATGTATTATTCCATAATTTAATTTTAAAATATGCATTATACACTTATTAGTAATGATTATCTTCTCTTCATTCTAGGCTATAAGTTATGTACTTCGTAGTCTGATTCTTCTTCTCTGAAAAATAGTATATTACAGTTAACACAGAGGGTTTTTCTTGACACTAATATCCCTGCTATTTTAATGTCTAATTTAATAAACACATGCGCACACACATAAACACAAGCATACACACACAATGCAGTTCAATGACCCCAAACCATAATTGCCAGTTAAATGTTTGTCTTATGTAAATGGATAGCTCTTCAAATGTGGAAATACCTGCTTCACAATAGTCTTATAATTAGCCCACAAAACAAGCATGAACATTTATTAGAAAAACAAAGTGGACTCAGCTCATTTCCATCCTGAGATGCTGAGCATCAAGGTTGAACTCAGAAAGGCTTTTATAACAAATTGATACAGCCCAGAAAATGGAGTTTCCCACTGGTGATGCCAAGAGACCCTCGAGTGCAGAATCAGGAACTGTGGTGATAAACATCTGACATTTTCATTTGCAAGTATTCATGTTTCATTTTAGATAATGTTCCCTCTATTTACTTCTTCAGCAGCAATGCATCAAATATCCTACAGTGTAATCCTTCTCTCAGCACTTATCAATGAACTATGAAATAGTATTAAATAGAATTAATTAGAAGTTTTAATGAATCATGTCTGTCCTCATTTATTATACAATGTAATTTTCAAGGAGTGATTAATTATGAGTTCCAGATGAGTGAATGGTTAATGTAGTTTGTTAACCTAAGGAGTAACTATACACAGCAAGCTGCTTCTCCTCTGTTTATTAGCATGTGGCTTTGTACCACCATCAGTTCAAGTGCATGAAAAGGTATTTAGTGACTGCGATTAATACGCACTGTCATCTAATAATCTACTCCCTTATTTTCTTTCCTGTATATAATATGAACACTGTGGAGATTCAAAGGTAGAATTTAGCCATCCTGACTCTGGAGTGTTTCTACAGAGCTATTAGTTTGCCCCTAGCACGTCCACCTGAGCTGCATGATTATTTTAAGTAGATCCTATTTAATACAAGATGGCTTGTTTGAAATGATTCTCCCTGCATATTTCCTTGAAGAATATACCAATTTACCACATCATTACTATCATTATCTAAAAAGTGGTAGCTGGCTGCCCATTCATTTTCAATTTTCTTACATGTACCTTTCAGAAGCTGAAAATGCCCAGCTGACAAAAATGTAGTGGTTAAATACAGAATAATTTTGTGGACAGAAAGTACTTGAGAATGGCATATAGGAATGCCAATAAGTTTTTTGGGTTTTAGGTTTTGGGTTTTTTTAGCCTTCCCAACAGAAACACTCACAAAAGACCATGACATCCCTGTGGATAAATCACCATCCTACAACATTCTAGTCGCTTCTTCTTCAAAGAACTCATTTGCTGTGGTTATATGGAGGTGGAAACTCTCATGGCATGCCCCCACAAATACTTCCACTTGCTGGCTGAAGTGAAGACAACGACCAGCTCATTTTGCTGCGCAAAGCGGATGCTAATGTTTTCTGCTTTGAATCTTGGGGAGTTTGACAGCTCTTTGGAAGTCCAGGCAATCTCAGTAGGAAAAATAACAATACTTATTTACATTTGTATTATATTTAATGATTTTCATTATTTTTTCATAGGTATTATCTTATTAAATTCCATGAATAAAGAAACTATTACAAGATGTCCAGGGCCCCATAAGAAGTGAAAGGATAAGCTAAACATTCATTAACTCAACAAATATTTGTTGAGCATTCAATATCAGATACCTACTACTTGTTGTTGACTGGATAAATCTAAGCCTTTTCCATCACAGGCCTTATATTCCAGTAGGGGAGACAAGAAATAAATGAATAAAGACAGTGATAAGCCCTGTAAAGAAAATTTTTAAAGGAAAGAGTTTAGAGAGAAACAGCATGAGGAAGGTTATTTTAGACAAGTTAGTAAGAGAAAGCCTCCTTGAAGAAATGTCATATCAGAACAAAACTGACTGATGAGGAGTAACTGAAGAGAACATTCTAGACAGGGAGAAGAGCAAATCCAAGGTCCTGAGCCCTTTGGTGTGTTTGAAGAAGTGTAAGAGATCGATGTGGCTGGAGAGAAATACAGCCAAAGAGAGATGAAGCTGGAAAGATACACAGGGGAGATCTAGTTAGTTCCCTTAGACACGCCAGCAAAGACAGGATTTAAACTCAAGAGATAATGCATGTTGAAAGGGCTTTTCCAATCCAATTCTGCCTAGAATTTCTAGGACATGAGAAATAGAAGATAATGTGCTAGAACATCAGGTAGTATTTTACTTTCCATTTCTCATTTTAAGGAAGAGAAGTACAAAAAGGAATTTTCCCCGGGGCCTAGGATTTGAAGCTATTAATATAAAAGTATACTGGTAATGTCCTGTCTTCATTAGGGGACTCAACTGCCAGACGAGCAATGCTCTTTGAAGTTAAGGACTACTTTTTATTCTGTACTGCCCACAAATCAATGTCTTGTGTTTCCAATCAGTGCTCTCTGAAATGAACTGAATGAACCTGATATTTATTGCTCTGTCCAGCCCAAGTCTGAGGAATCCTGATAGGAGATGCCATGGTATTTGAAATCACTGTAACAGAACAGAAGGATCCAGAAAGCAGCCCTCACTTAGCACTTGGCTTCACAGTGTTTATGCTATCGATCCAGGTATCCAATTTGTCTGTAGTGGGGTATTGCTAATCCCTGAGGCAAGTGTGTAATAATGCACTTATTTTGCAAAGCATTTTCTTCTCTTAAACCTACATTTTCTCACCTACTTCCCCAAGTAAAACTATGAGGAATTACAAATGTTAATTCTCTAAGGAATGCTATGGAAAATCTATTCCTGCTTACACTCTACAGACTCTGAGAGGTGATGAGCTCAGATAAAGGAGCAATACCACTTTATGTTACAGCAATAGGATTCTACTCAGGAATCTCAATACCATAAGCTCCTAAAAGCCAAAATTTTTTATTAAGGTATATTTTTAGATGATCCATTTTAAAGTATATGCCTTTGTAATCACAAAAGCAAGTATAAAAGAGAAAATAACTTTTACTGCTACTCTTCTTAGGTTCAGGGGCTAGGAACTGTGATGTTTATTCCTTGATGTGGTGATGGTTTCATGTGTGCATGTATATGTTCACTTAGTTCTAACAATAGTAGATTGGAAGGTAAATTGCAGTGTAATAAGTATAATATATGAACACAGGTATATGAAACAAAATTCTGGCATTTGCAAAGTTCTACTGCATAGTAGTTGATAAGACTAAAAGGGGAGAAAGAATTTTTAAAATTACAAAATACTGTGAAAATGCTGAACTGTATGCTGTATCAAATAGCACAATATCAAATTTCTCAGAAGAGATATTAAGTTAAAATGAAAGTTTGAGGAGGAAAATTCACTGGTAAATTCATTATTTAATTTTTAATAGACCTTTTTTTAGAGCAGTTTTAGGTTTTGCTGTGAGGAAAAGTGAACACCAATTACAGAGAGTTCCCATATACTTCTTGCCCCTACCCATCCTCCATACCCACACAACCTCCCTAGCCATCAACATCCCACACCAGAGCAGGACATTTGTTACCTACCAGTTGAACCTACATGATATTTGATTATTACCCAAATTTTATCATTTACATCATGGTTCACTCTTGGTTTTCTGTATTCTGGGGGTTCTGACAAATGTATAATGACATGTACCCACCATTCTAGTAGCATACAGAATAGTTTCACACCTTAAAAATTCTCTCTGCTCTGCTTATGTATCCTCTCTTCCCTTCAACCCCCGGCAACCACTGATCTTTGTCCTTTGTCCATATGAATCTACTTTTTCAACTCTAAATTCTATGAAGTTTAAAAACAGATAAAATATTTCAATGAAAGTTTAGCATTTAATCTGAGATATATTTTAAATGTAAAATACAGATCAGATTTTGAACACTTAGTATGAAAAAAATGTAAAATATCTCAATCATTTTTTTAATACTGATGACATGTTGAAATGATAATGGTTTGAATGGTTGAAATGATAATGACGTGGTTTGGCTTAATGGAAAGAAATAAAACATATTCTTAAAATTAACTTTATCTATTTATTTTTACAATTTTAATGTGACTACAAAAATTTTAAATTACTATGTGGCTTATAAACTGGACAGTGTAGCTTTAGACTTACGATAGCTGAACTCCAGAAATATCATTAACTGGGAGATTAAGCATTTCTCAGACATTATGAGTAAACCTCCTTTCACTCTATTTCATTAAATTCATATTAGATAAACATTTAAGAAATTCGCCGGTATAAATATGATTAACTATTGACTAATACTAAATAACCATCAGCTGATATATGGATTTAGTGAAGCAATATAGGGAAATAAAGCTTTTTAACTGTAAACATATAGCACAAGTCCCTGTTTTTGTATGATATCCTATGCCTTATAACCACATGGCCCCATTTTGCCCATAACCATCATGCCACACAATCCCATAAACTCCTTGGTATGCGTCTTTCTCCAGGTGGATGCTTGATCTAATAACAAATGCCAGAATTTTCCCAAGAAAATAGAAGTAGGCAGATAGAACTAGCTTATTTTTATCCCAGGCTGACAGCCTTTTTTCTCTTCTTTCTACCTCGTCATACATTAAATATGAAATCAGAAGGAAGGAGGGAGAAGAAGGCACTGCAGAGGGTTTTTGGAGAGAGAACAAGTGGAGGGTTACACACCTGCACTCTCTCCTTTTTCTCAGCTCTTAGATTCACTGATGCTTAAAAGGGGAAATAACACTTAAAAGTGCTATATTGGTACTCACGCTCAATCCAGTCTCCTCTCTCATCTGTGCTTCCACAATGCTGGGGGATGCAGGGCAAGGCAGGGACCCAGTCTTTAAAAGTGCTCCTTTCATGCTCACTCAGTGCTCTCCCAGTTCTTGGATCCCACATATGACATGCAGAAGGACGTGAAAAAGCATTGACTGAATTCCGAATGGCACATGATTGTTTCTGCTCCAGCACACGTTCTGAGAGCAGCCTTGTTTCAGCTCTCAAGTTAGATGACTTTCATTAGATATTTGGATTAATCTACAATAAAATAACAAATCCATTTGTGGAGTGGGTGCAGAAGTATGGCTGTACATGAAGGGGGAGCTAGGATATGTACCTCACAGTACTTTAAGCATGACGCTGAGAGAAAGCAATAAAGGTTTCATCATCTATAAATACTGTGACCTTCAGGGTAACTTGTAGGTGCACCTTTGTTAGATTTGCAAGTTACCCAAGCTTCTACATAACACATAGCTCTATTCAATACCTGCCTCAATGACTAGACTACAGATAAAAGTAAAGAGGCTGTCAGCTCAGAATAAAAATAAGCTCTATGAGGGAAAATATGGGTCTGGACTTTATTCCCAATACCTAGCCTAGTTCCTGGCATGTAGTAGGCACTGAGTAAAGATTTATTGAGTGAATGAATAAATAAATGCAAGAATGAAGAGGTTATATTTCACGTTCATCAGTAATGCTTTACTAGAAAGGATATGTTGGGAAACAGACCACAAGCCCATACATATGGAATGATAGAAATCAATGCATAGAGTATCTCACTCACTTTTCAATATAAAGTGCTCCAATATCAAAAGTCTGTACTTGTTCTTTATACCACTGCTGAGACATGGTATTGTAATTGAGGTAGATTATCATCTGTATAGCAGGATGTAATTTTTTTTAAAGTCTAAAGCTAAAAATCAATTGCGTATACGCATGAATTTAGGTTATACTATTAACACTTAAAAAAATAAGAAGAGGCGCCTGGGAGACTCAGCTGGTTAAGCATCTGACTCTTGGTTTCAGCTTAGGTCATTATCTCATGGGTCCTGAGATAGAGCCCTCTGTTGGACTTGGTGCTCAGCAGGAAGTCTGCCTGAGATTCTCTACCTCTGTCCCTCCCTGTCCTCCACTCTTGCTCAGTCATGCTCTCTCTCTCTCTCTCTCTCTTTCTCTCTCTAAAATAAATAAATAAATCTTTTAAAAAATTTATTTTAAAGAAGCAGAAATAGTTGACTCTGGAGAATGGATCTTGGGGTCCTTTTAAGTGAGTATTCCTGTGCTTCTAAGTCTTTCTGTATTTTATTAACGTACTTGTATTTTTTTATGAAAAAAGAAAAGTCTCTCCTATTCACTTGCTAATAACTCTGCTTCATATTCAGTCACTAATTTCACACTTAGTATCCTTTGCTTTATAATTCTAAATATATTTTCTGAATTAAATTATAAGGTTCTTGACACCACACTCATATCACATACATACTTTATACTTCTCATGACATCGTACAATATGCTCTATGTAGTATATACTAATATTTGTTGACTGATTAGTGAAGATTGGAGGTTATCATTTCTAACTCAAATAAGTTTTGTTTATAATTTAATTTTCATTTATTTTTCACACTCTCTGAAGAAGTCCATTGTTGTAAACAACTTATAACAATGGATATTGTCCTATTTTTCATTGAATAAATATTGCAATAATATATCATAAAGATACAGGAATTAATATATGATCTTCCATGTAGTAACAGCCTAAACATGTTGGTGTCTTAGGCCATGAGGATGTTTCCAGGTGAACATCCAATGCTAATAATAATGATGATGATAATAATAATAATAATGTTATAGAACTTTTGAAGATATCTTAATGATTATCCATGGTTTACTATAGAATAGTATGAAATCAAAATAAAATTATTGGGATTCTTGTCATTTTTGAAAGCAGTAAGTGGCTGGGAAAAAAGTGATAAAGTTTTAATCATCTGTAAATCCAGAGAAATGTCTATGCAATCAGGATATTTGTTGTCTATTAGACCCACAGTATGTAATCATATAATCCCAGGGTTGAAGAGACCATGGTCATTTTTCCGATTTTCCATCCAGTGCCTTTCAACTTCCTGCTAAAACATACCAATGAATAGGTATCCTGCATGGCTAAATATTCTCTCCTAAGGAGAGTCATGACTACTCTAAAACATTCTAACATTTAGAAAATTTTCCCTAACATTGAGTTAAAAAGTCTCTATGTATAACTTCAATGGATCAGTATGATCCTTTAAGGCCTCCAGAATGAATGCAATACTCATTTCCTATGAGAGACTTCCAGACATTTGAAGAATAGTTTTTGTCTTCTCTTTCCTCCAATAGAAAGGATGTGACACTCCCTCTAGTACTGGAGCCTGCCCTTAGAAACCACACCCTTTATATGTCCTCCCATAATTACTATGGCATTTCTGTCTTCAGGAATCTCAGTTACTTTAGGTTAAATTTTAAACAGAAACATGGAAGGACCTAGAAAACCTAACATAAAAATGCTGGTAATAGAAGGAAGTTCTATTGAACATGCTGGTAACAGAAGGAATGTTCTATTTGAACATTCATTTTTGGAAGGAAGTTCCAATGTAAAAAATGATTTTCAAGGTCAAGGTTTTGGAACAAACTCAAGAAAACATATACCATTCTTCCACTTATACTGGTGTTAAGGAAGATGGAGCTAATTTTTATGTCCTACATCACAGCAGCTCTGAATCACCCTCCAGAGCTAGGGATACAGGACCTACAGCAGCAAGAGGTAGAAAAGAAAGTCTCTGTTTACACCTTCTTCTTCTTTTTTTAATCTTTGCCATTATGGTAGCTTGGTTTTTATTTCCCTTGTTGCATGACTTAGTTATATTGTATAAGAATACCATGTATTCTTGCTCATTTTTATTCTGCACAGATGCAGTTGTTGACCTTCAATGTCTATTCCTCAGGCTTTGGCAGTGACACTGACATCAGCAGCATGACCTTTGACCCCTGTCTTACACCCTTGCAGCTGCACTAGGCCAGGGGTCTTATTAATATGTTTTCCCTCCATTATTTTATTAATAGCTGGCTTTCATTAAACTACTCATCACTTCAAGGCAAAGGGATTTCTCATTGAAATAAGAACAATATTTTGAGTGCTCATAGAAAACTGAGTTTAAGAGTTCCATGCAATTATATTTTTACTCAGCTTATATCATTATCTTTACCTTGCAGATAATCAGTGTGAAAACTGTCAAAATCTTCGCTTTTACAACTTTTAGCTTTCCAAAATTTATGGTCTTCCATTGAGGACATTTTAAAGTAGGGGATTCAAATTTCAGGTCTCAGAAGTTTTAGAGAATGCAGAGGATTATACGGAAAATCAGTTATTCCTTGAACTTTTATTTCTTATTTTGTTGAAAGCGACTCAGCCTTTCAAAACTGAAAGCGTACAGGACAGGTCATTAAAATGGGTGAGAAAGAATGTGTGAGCACTCACAGAAATCTTGGACTAAACCAAAAGTGGGAGTCAAATTGAAAAGCGACATTGATGTCTTTCTTGCTATGACTAAATTAAACTCTAAAATTTTATTATTCCCAAATCGTCATCTGTGTGTGTTTGTGTCCATTCTATCACAATCACATTGTAAGTAATTGTCAAATTCCAATTTGGTTTAATTTTTAAGCTGGAAGGAAACCGTATCAAATTTCAACCTCACAGAAGGTACTTGAGAAAGGCAGAACTCTCCTTGCCTATTTTTTTTTCTCCTTGCCTATTGATCAGAAGGAAAGTGTGCAGAGTTTAGAAACATTTCTACACTACTGACCTACTCAGTAATGTGACAGCAGGCAACGCTGATCATCACGAACGTTGTCGCAAATCTCATGTCTGCTTCTCAGAATGTGGCCCAAAGAGTCTGCACCCATTTTACTATGGGAGTTTGTTTAAAAATGCAAATGACTAAGTTTACTCAGATGTATTTGAGAAGGAATTCGCTAAAAAAAAAACCCAAGCCTTCCAACATGTGACACGATATAAAATATCACCATGAAATTCCAGCCATACAACTCCCTTTATAGAATTGGTCATCTACTAAATCTTTCCTGCTCTACATTTTATACCCAATATTTCAGGAAATGATTTATCTCCACTCCTCTCATATACACGTCTTCAAGTCCCCATGCAGGTTGCCATGCGGATAACAATGTAGATGTCAGTGACTTCCCTTAAAAGATCTCAAAATGCAATTTATCAAAAGGCACATGCCCTGGCTGTCTGGGTGGCTCAGTGGGTTAGGCATCTGCCTTTGGCTCAGGTCATAATCCCAGGGCCCTGGGATGGAGTCCTGCATTGGGCTCCCTGCTCAGCAGGTAGCCTTCTTCTCCCTCTCCTCTTGCCTGCCACTCCCTCTGCTTGTTCTCTCTCTCTCTCTCTCTCTGTGTGTCAAATAAATAAATAAAATCTTTAAAAAAAAAAAAAAAAAAAAAAAGCACATGCCCTGGGTTTCATTTCATGTTAAAATCACACATTGTAATTCCTGACTCAGATTAGCATCACAAAGTCTATGATATAGTTTTTTTTTTACTATCATCTTCTGCAAGTTCAAGTGTTCACTTGCTTTGCGATCTGTAATCCACTCCCTTTCCACTGCATCTTATTGTTGTTTGCTTCTTTCTGTTTTTTTTTTTGAAAATAAAAAGAACAATTGTTGATTGAAGTAATAAAGTTCCCCCAAAAAAGAGGTTTACTGACTGACTTTCACCATCAGCCTTCAACACTACTGCTAAAGAGTCACTTCTATCAATTTCTAAGTTAGCATAATTCAGTGTTTGAGTTCCCAGGAATTCATAAATACCCAAAAGAACTTAACATTTATAGATCTGTGCAGTGTCTGAAATTAGGCTTTCGTGCACTGATCAGAAAGAGCTAACCCCACCACTTCCCTAAGCCCCAGTCATCCTAACCTGCAGCTCCAAGTCAGGATTTGCTCAAAAATGTCTGCCCACAAGCCTGACACCATCCTTTAGAGGCATTCTTTGGAACTAAGACATTATCACAGTTTATTCAGATTTTAATTATACTGCAAATGTGAAGATGTCAGATCACCCACGTATTAGGATGTTTTTGGATTAGCTTATTTCACCTTGAGATACAGAAGAAGAACAGGACTGGTCAATTTTAATAGTGTGTGAAGGCACAGAATGTCGGTTGGTAAACTCTTTAAAGAAACGAATTCATGTCTTTGAAATTCCCAACATACCTAGCATATCATTGGTCTTTACACTTGCTGAACTTGATAGAGCACAAGAAGGAAACAGAAATAATTTAGTGTACTTGTAGAAAGCTGGCTCTCCTTACCTTAGCTTTTGCTGATAGAACTGTTAACTGATCTCTGCTTACTGCCCTCTCATGTGCTAGCTTATTTCCTTGACATTTCTTCCTCTGTGTTCTACATGGGTGAGTTTAGATTTCCTAAAGTTTTATTTCTGACCATCTTATCCTTGAGAAAAGAAAGAAGTACAAATATGAGCCTCGGTGTGTTTGTGATGGTGCTGGTGGGGAGGAGGGAGTTCTAGAAATATTATTTATGATCATTTCACCTTCAAAAGGGAAGTAGAGGGATTCCTGGGTGGCGCAGCGGTTTAGCGCCTGTCTTTGGCCCAGGGCGCGATCCTGGAGACCCGGGATCGAATCCCATATCGGGCTCCTGGTGCATGGAGCCTGCTTCTCCCTCTACCTATGTCTCCGCCTCTCTCTGTGTGACTATCATAAATAAATAAAAATTAAAAAAAGAAAAAAAAAGGGAAGTAGAGGTTACTCATAATATGTGTAGGTTTAGACATTGAGTATATTTTATTTAGTGTGTATAGTACTTATTAGAGGTAAAAATAATTTGATTCAGATCAGCACATGCCAGTTTGGCATTTTCAAAAAAATTCTAATACAATTTAATCTTTACTATTTAATTTAATATGATTTAATCAAGTTAAAGAAGGTGGTCCATTAATTAGGTGCCAACTTCTTTCAGGGGCTTTAGGAGTAGATAAACCAATAAAATAAAGCATCATTTCCAATGCATCAATGGGGAGCTAACTGTGTTTTGATCGGGACAGGTGGGAAGCGGGTGCAGAAGGGGAGAGGAGAGGACAACTTCCTGACATTAATTAAGAAACACACCTTAGGGCAGCCCAGGTGGCTCAGTGGTTTAGTGCCACCTTCAGCCCGGGGCCTGATCCTGGAGTCCCAGGGTCGAGTTCCGCTTCGGGCTCCCTGTGTGGAGCCTGCTTCTCCCTCTGCCTGTGTCTCTGCTTCTCTCTCTCTCTCTCTCTCTCTCTGTCTCTCATGAATAAATTTTTTTAAAAATCTTTTTTTTTAAAAAGAAACGCACCTTATATTAGGGGGTGAGAGGAATTGCTGTATGCAGCAACCCCTCTCAGAGGATGTGCTGAGACCCCACTATCCATTTGTCTTTTTATTTTTGTTTGTTTGTTTGTTTGTTTGTTGGTGGTGTTTTTCTGCCACCATTGTAATTGTTTATTTTTCTTTAACTCTGGTTACTTTCCCCCCCAGGTTCATTGAGGTATTATTGACAAACAAAAAATGTATATATTTAAGGTGGGCAACATGATGGTTTGATATAATATTATGCCTTGTGAAACGATAACAATCAAGTTAATCAGTTCACAGTGACCTATTTTTTTTCATGTAATTAGACAGTTACCATCTACTCTTAGCAAATTTCATTTATACAGTAAAATATCAACTATAGTCACCATGTGATACATTAGATCCTGAGCTTATTCATCTTGTAACTGAATGTTTAAACCCCTTTACAACCTCTCCCCATTTTCCCCAGCCCCTAGGCCTGACAACCACCAATTTACAACTTTTTATATGAGTTTGATTTTTTTATATTCCTCATATAAATGATACCATGCATTATTTGTTATCTTTCTGGTTTAGTTCACTTAGCATAATGCCTTCCAGATTCATCCATGTTGTCACGAATGGCAGGATTTCTTTCCTTTTTAAAGTTGAATAGTATACCTGTGTGTGTACATGTATATGTTTATATATATCCATTCACCTAGTGACTGACACCTATCTTGCTTCCATATCTTGGTTACTGTGAGTAGTTCGGCAATGAACATTGGAGTACATATATCTCTTTGAGATAATGATTCCATTTCCTTTGTGGTTTTATTTTCCATTTCCTTTGTTTTCTTTTCTTTCTTTTTTTTTTTTTAAGATTTTATTTATTTATTCATGAGAGACACGGAAAGAGAGAGGCAGAGACACAGGCAGAGGGAGAAGCAGGCTCCATGCAGGGAGCCCGATGTGGGACTTTATCCCGGGACACCAGGATCACACCCTGGGCCAAAGGCAGGTGCTAAACCACTAAGCCACCCAGGGACCCCCCATTTCCTTTGAATATGTACTCAGAACTGGAATTGCTGGATCATCAGGTAGTTCTATTATTTATTTGTTTTCCATAGTAGCTGTATCAGTTTACATTTCCACCAACAGTGTACCAGGGTTCTCTTTTCTCCATACTTTTACCAGCATTTGTTACCTCATCTTTTTTTACTATAAATATCTAAACAGGTATGAACTGATATGTCATTGTGGGTTTGATTTGCATTTATCTGATGATTAGTGATACTGAACACCTTTTCATGTACCTGTTGACCATTTGTATGTCTTCTTTAGAAAAATGTTTATTCAAGTCCTTGCCCATTTTTTAATCAGATTGTGTTTTTGCTGTTGAATTGTATGAGTTCCTTGCATATTTTGAATATTAACCACTTATTCGATGTACGGTTTGCAAATATTTTCTCCCATTTAATAGGTTGACTTTTCATTTTGTTGATGATTTCCTTTGCTGTATAGAAATCTTTAGTTTGTGTAGTTCCACTTGGCTATTTTTGCTTTCGTTGCCTATACATTGGTGTCACACCCAAAAAAATCAGTGCCAAGACCAGTGTCAAAGAGTATTTACTCCTATGTTTTTTTCTAGGCATTTTATGCTTCAGGTCTTATGTTTAAGTTTTTAACCATTCTGAGTTGATTTTTGTATGGTGTAAGATAGGTTTCTGATTCTATTATTTTGCATATGGATATCCAGTTTTTCTAGCACCATTTACTGAACATATGATTCTTTCCTCATTGTGTGTTCTTTGCTCCCTTGCCAGAGATCAGTTAACCATATATACCTGGGTTTATTTCTGGGATCTCTATTATGTTCCATTGATCTGTGAGCCTGTGCTTATTACAGTGCCGTACTGTTTTGATTATCAGAACTTTGTAATATAGTTTGAGATTAAGAAGTATTAAGCCCCTGACTATATTCTTCTTTCTCAATATTGCCTTGGTTATTCAGGGTCTTGTGTGATTCCATATGAATTTTAGGACAGTTTTTCCTATTTTTGTGAAAACTGCCACTGGAGTTTTCATAGGGATTGCATTTAATCTGTAGATAGATCTCTTTGTAACTCATTTTTCTTTAAATAGACAGGAGTCGAATTAGACGAAGCTAGTCAAGAAATGGCTGGAGGGATATCCCCCAAAGTAGTCCCATTGCTATCCACATTTGTTCTAGGGAAGAGAATGCCAGGATACTGAGGTCATCTCATCTGCTTAAAATCCTTCCTGTAAGAGAACAGAAATTTGGCCAGTTTGTGTCATTTCCTATTCTGTCCACAACAACAATAATAAAAAAATATTTTATTGAGAAGTTACTTTGTGATCAGAACTATGATAACATTTATGTGGATTATCCCTTTACTTTCCCAAATGTTGTGAAAGAGGAAGCATTTTTACCTCATACAGATAAAGAAACTGAACTTTATGGGACACCTGGGTGGCTCAGCGGTTGAATGTCTGCCTTTGGCTCAGGGCATGATTCTGGAGTCCCAGAATGGAGTCCCACATTGGGGTCCCTGCATGGAGCCTACTTCTCCCTTTGCCTATGTCTCTGCCTCTGTGTGTGTGTGTGTGTCTCTCATGAATAAATAAATAACATCTAAAAAAAAAAAAACGAAAGAAAGAAACTGAGTTTTAGAGGTAAGGTAAGTATGTCACACAGCTACTAACTGCTGAAGCCAATATTTGAATTCATGTACTGCTGAATCCAGAGGCTACATGCTTAATCTCTGCATAGAACTGCCTTTTAATAGGCCCTCCTCCTCCATTGTTTAAATCCCAGATTTCATGTGCTTTATTTGCTTTATCTGCAGAAGTGGAACAGAGACTACAAGAGAGGGCTGTTTACTTCCAAAGCTACCTTAACAGCCATCTGGAATCAATATGCCTGGCAGGAGGGTTTTCTCAATCTATGGATTTTAGAAGACAGAGGCTATCGCACTAGCAGACTTGGACACAACAGGTACTGAGAATGGGTGCAGAGTATAGCCTATCCCAGATCAGCAAACCTCAATTTCCGTACGAGAGAGAAATCATAACAGCCAGCCTTATTTAACTGATATAGGAGTGGGTAGAGATTGGAGACTGGAAAGACACGCTTGTTATATCACCCTTCTCAGATTTTCCTGGATCTCAGTTAATTTTTGATGAGTGCTAGAAATAGTCAATGGGAGATTGAGTTCTTTAATGAGTCTTCAAAATCAGGGTGTGTTGTATTAACATTCAATTCAATTAAAATTCATGGTATTGAATCCTTGTCAAGGAAGAGTAGGTAATGATTTGACTTTTGTTTTGGGAGTTCTTGTTCTAAGATCAGGGTCCTGCATATTTTACCAGAGTCTCTTCTAAAGGGTCTTACCTCTCATTTGCTTAAAATCCTTACATGCCTTCTGACTTTAAAGTCCTTGTGAAGGCTCACAAAGCCTGCCTCTCCCCAATCCTTTACACTTTGTACCATGTAAAACTATTTGCAAGTCCCAAAACATGCCTCACCCTCTGCCCCTTGTGGGCTTGCAGCCATACTGATCCTTCTGCTCCCAAAATGGTTCCCTATTTGTTTACTTGGCCAATTCCACCAACTCAACCTAAAATATCAATTTGTATTTCCTCACTCTGGGTCAAGTCTCTGAATGGTCTTACTCAGACTCAATGAAATTCATGGGCTAGTGTTCTCATCAGGGTCTACAGCCCAGCAGGCGGTCAATAACTCATTCTGCAGTCATACAGCAGGGTTTGAACCCTTACCCCTCAATTCCTGAGTCAACCTAAAGCAAGTTATTGACGTCTCTGTACCTCAGTTTTCTTGTCTAGAAGATGGATATTAATAGGGCCATACTCAAAGATTATTGTAAAAGATTAAATGACAACATAAAGAATTTAGCACAACACCTGAGTCATTATAAGTTCTCCATAAATACTAATAATCCCATATCAGTAACACTACATTATTTTAGCATATTTATTGTCCTATCTCTCATTAAACTGTGAGCAATTTGAGGTCATTAATCTTTTGTCTCAGTTTTCCCTTGTGCTTAGCACATAGTAGGTGCTCCATAAATGCCTATTAAATGAGTGAAAATTAAAGTAATGAAGATGACCAATGAATGAATAAGATGCCCATGCTTAAATATGCCAATCAGTTAATTATTGTGTTAAACGTGTATAGGAGTCTTTAAAATTCTCCAAAGGAATGCTTACCTGGTGGAACTTTGACTTGATAAGCTATATATAGATCACATCCATAACAAGTGATCATGAGAAAGTGGTCTCTTTATCAAAACAGTATATATCTATCTGATTAGAAGCAGAAAACAGCTTTAGATTAGAGTCTCTAGACTGAAAGAGGTCATTATGATCCTGGTCCCTAATTCTTTTCCCCTTTTCCCTGCCCTATGTGAGATTGTTTCTGTTGCTACCAACTAGCATGTAGGGCTCCCCAACCCCAAAACCCCACTACCCCACTATCTCTTGTAAATGCTGACTTCAGATATACACTGAAATATCATTCTTAAAAAAAAAAAAAAAGAAATATCATTCTTTGCACACTCCTAACAGCTGTCCAAAACTACAAAGAACATGAAAATGCCCAAGTTTCTCAAGCACAGATTTGTGATAATAGAACTAAGAAGTCCTAATGTCCTAGTACCCTTTTCCATCCCATGGAAGCTGTCATCAATTGGTTATTTCATTCAGTATCTGCTCTAATTTGTATCTACACTGCAGAAGTTAGGAAGATATGAATTATGTTTCCCAAATGCTGTTGCCTCTGGGTTACAGATAAGACTTGGGTTCTCCAACCACTCCCATTGAATTCAGTGGAGAAAGGGTAGACAGAGGGAGTGGCTTGGCCAGTGTCCATTATGTCTGCAAGGTTAAAGCTGACACAGGCCAAGAAGCCAGCACTGGGGCCAGTGGTGTTCTAAGTCCCTGGCTCTCTAATGGCAGCAAAACAGTGTTATTTCTGCAACATTGTGTTGAGAGTCATTACTAGGGGCCCTGTAGGAAACCCACTTCCTTCAGCCCAACTATATTTTTGTAAGCATCTAATTCCCCAGATTAAATTCTTTTCTGCTTAAAATAACTAGAATAGTACAATACAATCCCCTTGGCAGCTTTTCCTTGCAGCTTTATTGTTGCTGTGGTCTTGTTTTCTAGCCAACATCTTCCCCCTTCCTGGATCCCCTTCTTTTCTCCTCAACCCTATGCATCCTGTACGAGAAACTGACTTAATGACGTTGTATTTCTCCAGATAGGAGTCCAGGGCCATACCTCTAGCCTCTCAGTTCTCTCCTCAAGGCTATAACCCATGGCACTCAATTTGCTTTCTAGCCCAAAGGTTCAGCTTCTCATTAGGAAGGACACTGCTCTTTACAAACAGTTTGCATACATTCACTGAGCCCCTGGGGAATGAATACCTTACCCCAGGGAGGGCTTTTGGATATACTCACTTTGGGAAAAATTATCCCCCTTTTACAGTGTGAAATAATTTCACCCACTACAAATCCCTTATAGAAGAACACACCAAAAATATGAACCTAAAGGATATTCCAAGAAAACAAACTCAAATCACAGATAGCTAGTGATGACTGCCACACATAAAACTGCGGGTGGCCAGAGGAACACAGACACAGCTTTTCACAATTTACATTATGTTTATTCATATAGGCAAACATCAAGGGCCTTCTGCTTCCTCCTCACATTTTACTCTCCCCACTTCCTTCCTAAGGGACGAGGTTTACTCCCTAATGCTAAGATCACATTGTGAGAATGTTAAAAAGTTACCCAGCCAGATTGTTAGTACTTTGAGAACAAGAACTGTCTTAACCATCTTTCTATCCTCAGCACCGGGCATTGAACCTACACCATGGCAGTCACATGCGTTCCAGCAACAAATCTCTGACACCCATGGGATGTTCTACAATTTAATTAAATTCTGACACTAGCTACTCAGGCTTCATACAGACCCCGCAGGTTAAGGGCTCCAACCCATAAGACTGCCCCAATCTCAGGTGCCATTCAAGTCTCTGGTGTCTATAACATACCTGCACTGCTTCCCATCCGGTACAAATTCGAGTGTTCTCACAACACCCTTCAGGTTTAATAATTCACTAGTGATTTATGGGGCTCAGTGAAGGCATTACCCTTAAAATTAGCATTTGTTATAAACTTAAGAACAGCCAAATTGTAGAGATGAACAGGACAAGGTCTGGCAAAGAGGAGTACAGAGCTTCCACCTCTGTGGACTTGGAGTGTGCCACTTTTCCTGGTATATTGATCAACATGTTCACCAACCTGGAAGTTCTCTGAGATCTCCTGTTTGAGTTTTTATTGAGGTTTCACTAGATGGGCATGACTAATAAAAATAACTGGCCAACTATTTGAATTCAATCTCCAGTCCCTCTTCTCTCCCTCAAGGTATGGAGCTAAAAATTTCAACCCCCTAAACCAGTGCTTAGTCTTTCAGGCATGGCTACGCCCTCCCTTGAAAGATCTCTGGGCTCACCTTGAGTCACCTTGTTAACATAAACTCAAGTGTGGTGGGAAAGGGCTGCTTAGGAATAATGTAAGGCACTCTTATCAGAAAAATTCCAAGAGTTTTTGAAGCTCTGTAACAGGAAGCAGAGACAAAGACTGAAATCTTCTTCATTATTTCACACCCTCTGAGACACATTTGCCAAACTGAGCTGGGTTGGCTACTTCCAAGTTCCCGTTAGCCGCTTTACAAAGATTAAATGAAAGGGTCTTCAATTCTAGGATTAAAGCTCCCATTGGAAGTAATGGTTTTTAAGCTCTTCTTTGAATATTCATTTAAAACACAGTTTAAATAACCCCCAGTTGAAAGCCTGAATTTAAGTCCCTTTTTGACTGAGATGATAGGACATGAATCCTGCCACCCCAGATGGGCGTTTAAGGCTTTAGTATATTTACTACTAGCATTTTTATATCACCTCTGAAGTTGCTGTTGTAAGGATACCAGGTACCTTTACAGTCAGATTCTGGGTGAATATACAACCCTGAGGGCCAGAGTAAGTATCAAGCACTTTGAGTTTTATCAACATAAGCACATAGTAGAATAAAACATTTCTTTGCATTGTTTTTATCAATGAAAATGGAATGAGGACAGAGATGTACAGCTATTATTCTTCAGGGCTTGTATTACTTTGATTAGAAGACAGAAAAGCTGCCAGGAAAGGTTTGTTTTTGTTTGGAAGGAGATTTAAGATGATAGATGGTTAGATAGATAGATATTTATACTTATATATACACATATATGTGCATATATAATTGCATGTATTTGAATATACAGGGAGTCAGTGAGCTTTTTTTCTACATAGGGACAAACAGTCAATATTTTAGGCTTTCTAGGTCATACAGTATTCATCACAATTAGTCAACTCCACCATCATAGTGGGAAACCATCCATAGACATTATCCGAAGAAAGAGTTATGGCTGTGTTCTAATAAAGCTTTCTTTATGGACACTGAAATCTGGATTTCATATAATTTTCATGTGTCGCACAATAATATTCCTCTTTTGATTTTTTTTCAACTATTTAAAAATATAAAAGCCTATTTTGCTCTCAGGCCATTGTTGTAGACAATCTAGTGGTGATGTCTCATTGCTCTGGTTGCACGATCTGAGTGAACCTGCATGACCTGGGGATTCTTCTTCCCACTCTCCCTCCTCTATCTCAGTCTTGAAAGACAAGATGGGTTTAATGGCAAATGTGCCCCAGATACTTCCAACATTGACTGTTTGTGCTATTAATATCAAGGTAACATAGCTGGTGACAGCTTCTTTCATTGATTCATAATTCATGTCCCCGTTAAAGGGTATCTGATCTGATGAGTCATACATATTTCACTCTGAATATGCTAATGGTGTCAGTTTATATCAAAATAAAACTACAACTTATTTCTTTCTTGACTAGGGAATTAAGAGAGAAAACGCCTCTGTTGGAGGTGGGTGGGAAATCCCAAGGCCTGGAAAATACCTCTGACTCTGAAAAATCAAATCCTGTTCAAATCACAATCAAACTGCCTCTTAGAGATTATGCCCAAGTCAGTGGCGAGTGTCCTATGGTAATATGGCAGTATTTCTTATGTACTAGCTTCATAGAGTTTCAAGCTTTGCAAATATATTTCAGAAAGTGGTTGTATTTTTTAAAGCAACTTTTAAAATTCTCTGTTTAAGTGAATAGGTTCATCAATCAGAAAGCCCAAAGGCAGGTGAAAAAAAAAAGGGCAATTTTTTTCAATTTTTTTTATTGTTATTAAAGTAGGAGAAATAATATCTGAGGCCTGAGGCTCAATTTGTGAAGAGCATGATCCACGGGACTCCTGTTCAAGGTAGGCAGCTGCTGAGACACTTCAAAAGATCATCTTTATTGCAGAACAATTGCCTGACCCAGTTTCCTGGTCAGCAACACGCTTTTGTAGAAACTTCAGGAGCTGATGAAAAAGCTCAGCAAAGTTAGCATGTGTACTTTCATCTGGGGCTACTGGGAGGGGAAATATGAAAACGTTTTCAGGTCCCTTGGATTTAGCACTGCCAGGTCTATGGCCGTAAGAGCAAAAAAAGAAACAAAAGACATGAGCCTATTTTAAAAGATGGTGTCTAATTTCTTGGCAAATGTGCTTGCTATTAGGGTTTGTGGAACACAGAGGTCTTTCTGTATTTATAGTCTTTTGCCTATCAAAATATTTTGATATTGTAATAAAATCCTACTGTAAAGTTCATTTTGACCATTGCCTAAGGATTCATTGCCTCGGTATAAAAAGATATTCTTCCACACGGCCTTATGTCTCCTTGAGAAACAATTCTTGGTGCATAAGCATCTAAACAATATTTAATTTGGAATTCCGACATGCATCATAAAACTAACATAAAGAGCAACAATGTATGTTTTAATGATTTCAAAGGGGAAAACACATTTCCACAAATGGCTCTAAGTTAAGTTCCATTCATTGCATTCTGGAAAATATGACATCTTTAAGCAAAGAGCTCTTCAGCTTTTTATTTTAGGCATCTGTGTACTTACATTTATCAACAAAAAGAATCTTCCAAAAGAGCTACTCGGTTTTAGAATTTCCTCTTCCAGTTTTTTTCCTTTAGGTTCATTTTGGAGAATGTCATTTTAATTCATTTTTAATCTTACTTTTTGTAAGATTAATCCCAAGCTGTTGTAACAAAGTACCAAAAACTACGTGGTTTAAAACAATGGAAAACTACATCTCACAGTCCTAAAAGCTTAAAATCCAAGGTATCTGCAGGGTCATGCTCTTTGATGGCTCTAGGAGATGACCCTTCCTTATATTTTCTGGCTTCTGGTGTTTTCCAGAAATCCTTGGCGTTTCTTTACTTGTAGATAGCTCAGTAGGTCACATGGCCATCTTCTTCCTATGTATCTTCACGTGGTCTTCTCTCTGTGAACCACTATCTCTGTGTCCAAAATCTCCCTTTTTATAAGGGTGCCAGTCATATTGAATTAGGGCCAATCATAGTGACTTGATTACCTTTATAAAGATCCTATTTCCAAATAAGGTTGCATTCTGAGATACAGGGAGTTAGGACTTCAACGTATCTTTTGTGGGGGGACATAATCAACCTATATCATTTGCACTGTTATGAATGTAATATAATGTTAAAAAACTAAAATAATAATATTTGCAGAGTATGACTGAGAAAATTCAACAGCACTCTAGAACATGAGAGTGTCCTTAAGTCATTTCCAGCTGTTTTATGCCTACACAGCTTGGGGTGACTGCTTACAAATATGGCATAGTCCAGCCCACCTCAAGCTAACTGTAGGAGAGAATAGGTCTGGATTTCTTTCTGGCAGAACTTTTCCTCAAGGTTCCTAATAAAATATCTGGACATTCATTCTGATCCTCTTAGATTCATTTCAAGGCCATCCAGGCCCACCAGCCACAGGGACCCTACAAATGAGCCAGCACCAATGCAGCTGAGTATTCCACATTGCAACTATTCTACAACTCCTCTGATGAGGTATCACTTCTAACCCATGCTGTAGCAGTGGGAGACACCAGGCCTCACAGATCCATTAAACCTTTGGCATATGAGTGTTGGGAAAATTTGTTTCAAACAGAGATAAATATCAGATCCTAGAGCAGTGGTTCACAATTTGAATCACCGGCAGAGATCTGAAAAAGATCTTGGTTGCTGGTCCTCACCCCCATGCTCGTAACTGAATTGGGCTGTGCCACCAAAGCATGAGCATTTTAAAGCTCCCCACATGTTACTAATATGCAGCCAAAGGTGAGAACAACTGATCTAGCACAGGGTTCCTCAGACATTAATATATCTAGGTATCACCTGGAGATCTTGTTAAAACACAGATTCTGATTCCATAGGTCTGAGATGGAGCTCGGGTTTCTGCATTTCTCTGGGGGGATACCAATGCTGTTGACTGACTGACCACACTTTAAATAGACAGGATCTAGAGAGTTAGTTCTCAAACTTGGCCACACAATGGGGTATCCAGCAGAGTTATACAAAGTACTAACACTTGGGTTTCACCTCCAATGATTCTGATTTAAGTAGTCAGGGGTGCAGTGTGAGCTTCAGGGTTTTTAAAAGCTTCCTATGTTAAAAAAAAAAAAAAAAAAAAAAGCTTCCTACGTCATTCTAAAGTGCAGCCCATTGTGAGAACCACCATTACGAAAAAGGGCACAAACAGTTGTTGGTTGTTTCTGGCAATCCAACAGTCTGAGCAGGGTTACACTGGGCATCACCTTCAACAGCAGGATCAGCAACCAAACATACCTCCCCTCAAGAACTATAAACACTAGTGTATCCACACTGAGCAAGAGAAGGTCCTGCCAATGAGTCGTTCTGGAGTACCAAGAAAGGTGCCTAGATAATCCTGATGTTCTAGTTTTAGCTTTCTACCCAATATTCATTCTCCTCTTACCATTGCTATGTGCTCATTAATACACTGACAAGTGTCCTAGTGATGTCAAGCATTCTCCCTGAGTTGTGCCCAGGGTCCATTAATAATTGCCTTTCTCTTCCGTGTCCTAGCTTCCCCCATAGAGAGAAGGCTGGCTGGCCTTGTGGGCTCTCTGTAGGGAAGGAAGAAAGACTTGCCCCTAATGGGCAAATTCACTTGCTGCACACACAATTTAGGAAGGTGTCAAAGTGTGAGAGGTAAAACTAGTCAGAAAGGAGGAAAGAGAATAATTTACAGTAATTTTATTATGCTGTGTTCACCAGTGGGGTGAGTGAGGGTAATATTTAGTAAAATTGATAAAGCTCACTAATGCATTCATGGCAAATGCAAAGTGCTCCTAAGCCTGACTTTAAGGCTTGTGCTGCATAAAAAGAAAGATTTTTAAAAAGATTTTATTTATTTATTCATAGAGATACACAGAGAGAGAGAGAGAGAGACAGGCAGAGGGAGAAGCAGGTTCCATGCAGGGAGCCCAACATGGGACTCGATCCTGGGACTCCAGGATCACACCCCAGGCTGCAGGTGGTGCCAAACCACTGTGCCACCAGGTCTTCCCTAAAAAAAAAAGATTGTACAAAGAACCAGGAATATATGCATAAAATTTTTTTAAAGATTTTATTCATTTATTTATTTGAGAGACAGAGAGAACATGAGCTGGAGAGGGGCAGAGGAAGAGGGAGAGAGAGAATTTCAAGCAGACTCTGTGCTAAGCACAGAGCCTGATGGAGGATTTTATCTCAATACCCTGAGATCATGACCTGAGCCAAAATCAAGAGTTAGATGTTTAATGGGCTGAGCCACCCAGGCTCCCCTGTGCAAAACAAAATTTTAAGGACAGGTAATGGGGGATCAACAGGTAGAAGTGAAAAAGCACACAAAGCTGGCTCTGGGGCATGGTGTTAAAAGAGGTTAATTAAATCTCCTTCATCTTGGTCAGCCAAAGGCTTCCTTAGTCCACCTGAGAGCTGAAACAAGCTTTTATAACAGCAGTAAGAACTGCTAAAAACAGCCTGATCCCCAGTGAAGAAGGCTGAATACTTCTATCAGCAGCACCGCCAGAATGGCATAGCCATATATCCAGTCCTAATTTACAGCAATTGTCCCAGCATCTGGTACAGCTTGACATTTTAGCACCCTCATTGTGTTTGGGTTTGGACAAGAAGTGGTCACCTATCAAATGGTAACCTACATGTTACAGGCTGAATTGTGTCCCTCTAAAATTCATGTGTTGAAGCCTCTTCTGGAGTCATGTCTACTAACATCCCATTAACTAAATCGAGCCACAAAATCAAGCACAAAGTCAATGATGATTAAATATACTCTACCAACCACAGCCATGGTAATGGTGTGAATATACAATACTATTTAAAGGGCAGTGAAAATTACATTAATTATTTGATCTACCCCACTTAAGTTCTATCAGTATATTTTTAGGGGTTGACTGGCCATGCACTTAGTCTTAATAAATGAACTTCAGGCTAGGAACTTACCATCAAGCATATTTGGAATAATTGTCTAGACAACATACTATGAAGTAGTCACTTTATAGTGAGCCTTAGTTTCCATAAAAAAATAAATCTTCTGACTAGATTGGCAATTATAGCAACCACTTGGCCCAAATAGTGTTTTATTTGTTTAATTAGTTGCAAATATTTTAAAGGATTTCACATTAAAATTCAGTTTCTCTCAGTAAACGGGAGACTCTGACAACAACGCACATCAAGACAACAATCACGAGGAGTAGAGCGGCATTTCCCCCATTAGATGTCTACCCTTTCCTAAGGCCACACTTCCCACCAGGCAACTTCTGTCATTTAGGCTATGTGCTTGCCTTCTAACTGAGCTTGAAACCCCAAACTAGAGTGTCCAACTACAACATTCTGAAATTCTAATTGAGATAGGTTATATTCCCAATTCAAACTCACTCCCAGTATTGATCTTCAAACCATCTCTGTTTGGCAGTGTTTAAGTTTGGGGAGAATTTCTTACTATGACTTTTGTCTAGCATATTAAATCTATTCTTCACACTCTTTATTGACAGTCAGAAGGGAATGCCTTCTGAGTCACCAATGCCCCAGGTTTCCATGTAGGGATGTTCTCTTCAGGGTTGAAAGTTGTATGGCACTAACAGCACCCTGTTGGGGACCACTTGGGAACTTGTCCTGAATAGAAACACAGCTTTTCTTCCCATGCATCTTCCACCATCCATTGGTTGTTTCATCAAAAGAATCATATCCAACCAGCTACCCTACCACTGAAAACAGCTTGTCTTTGGGCCCAGCTACATTGACGAGTGGGCTTTCAGGCATGCTCTGTTCCAGCACACTTTACCACGATGATAAAAAGCTCTTTGAGGGGTATCTCTCAGAAGAGTATCTCAGAGAAAAGTTGTCAGAACATGGAAATAAAACAGCAGACAAGAATTCTGTGGCAGAAGTTGAGAGATTTAAAGATGGGTTATTTTGTTATTGTTATTGGTTTGGGCTGGGCAGCTGCCCTAGAAGACACAAAGGAGAAGAAAAAAAAAGAGTCCCAAGAGGAATACATAAAAGAGAGCATGAGAACTATAGAAAGTGAGAAACCCAGGAAAGCCAGAAGAACCATGAAAAACTGCTAAAGAAAGAGATTCTATCCATCTTTCCTTCTTTGACCCATTTGAACACTGAAAAGTACCCTTAGGTGAGGGCATCCTTACTAGGGCTTGAAATAACATTTGCAAAGTCTTTTGTAGTTAAATATATTCATACATTTTTATCTCATTTAACCTTTTTAAAATGTCTGATCTTATTTTTTGTTACTTTGAGAAAATCCTATTTTTGGCTGGACTCAGATATAAAAGCTCTTGAAAAGGATAGCTATGTCTCTTGGCAATCTGTTCCTGGTATTTTTCTTTGCCCTCCTTCATTCTCTTGTCCAAAAATTTATCAAGTTCTGCAGCCCCATCCTTATTTTTCTTAGCACACCATTTCTTCAAGGCAATTCACTGATGTTTGTGTTGTAAGGACAAGTGGAGTAACAAAACACTAAATCTTGAACACTTTAGTTCTGAGTTTCTTACCTTCATTATTTAGGAGCTTTCTTACAACACACCAATGGGCATCATCTTCTTTAGAAAGACTGAGAATTTGCAAATTCTGCTTGTTCTTTTGGGCCCCCAGTGAGAGGCTCAGTATATCATAGTATAGGTCAGTCCAGGGATATTTTTTCTCCTTTTTTTTAAAACATTATAACCAAGTTAAGAACAGTCAGATTGGTATCTACAATGAAACCTTGAACAGATTTATGCTTTCTCCAGTTCTCCTTGGTCTATAATAGTGACAAGCAGATATAGCTATGGTCAAGATGGCCTACTTTATGGGGAAACCAGGTTTGCTGATCTGGACCATACATTCTTTCCACTCTTCACCAGAGCACCAGCAGCAAATTCTGTGTCCATACTTTTCTCATAAAGGTATGAAGTTTGCATTCATCCCCCACTTTAGTGAATTTCTGGCAGCTGGTAACTGGGAAGGAGATTTTCAACTTAATCCTGAAAAAGCTGATCATCTTCAAGATGCCCTGAAAAAGAGATGACCTCATTTCATCTTTACCACAGTCCTTTACTATACATCATTATCTCTTTTTATACATGAGAAACAGAAGCAAAAAGAGATTTTTCTCAAATTGTTCATTCCTTAAATGATAAACAAGATTTAAAACTATGTCTCTACTGCCCCAGACCGTGCTTCTTCCACTGTATGAATCTGCCATCTTTAGATAAATAGGTGGGGATGGAACAAAGGCCTACAGCTGTTAAAACATTTGCTGAAATTCACACAGCTACTAAATAGCAAAGCCAGGATTTGAAGCCTGTCTTTCTGACTCCAGGCCCTAAATTCTTAAGCACTTTGATGACTAGGATTTCTAAATCTTTCCACATAGGTAGATATCAATCTGGAGCTTAAATATATCCTGGAAAGTGAATTATATACATGTATAACTGTTGACAGAAAATAAAGGAAGAATTATTAGTATTCCTAATTAAAATGAATCTTCCTGGCATATGCAGCTGCCAAGTATGCAGGTATAGTTTAAGGGAAGAACCAAGCAGGAGCCTCTGTGAGCACTCCAACATTGTGTGTGTGTGTGTAGATGTAGGAAGGGAGTTGAAGTGCTCTGGTGGAAACAGGGGTGCTGAGGTCAGAAGACACACCTGGGTCTGATAACTGATGGATAAACACAAGCAAGTCAACCTAGTGCAGTGGAGAAGGTCCAAGGTCCGGTAAGATCAGATGTCAAGAATTAGGGTAAAAATTTATGACCATAACCAAAGTTGGAGAGAATGTTCTGAGTATTATTCTGTAAACATTTTGTATTCTACTTTGTGGATGAAGAAATTGAGGTTGAGAAAATTTAGACAAGTCACCCAATACCAGAGTCAGAATGTGGCAGAACAAAGATCCAAACTTCAAATGTCTGGGTCCTCAGCTAGCAAGATAAAGGCAAGGAGCTTTCATAAGCAGGACAGTTCAGGTGAATCTAGGCTATTAGGAAATTTACCAAAGCTCAGTGAAGGCATAGGGCCAGTTGCCCTTAGCATGGCTGTCAAAAGGAAATACTCAAATCCAGCATCCTACAGTCACATTCTGGGAGAGGAGAGAGCACTTGTTTTTAAATAAAGCCACTTAAATTTCAGGATAGGAAGACAAGGAGAACAAAACAGTAGATTAAAAGCCTTACAATCTTGGAGGAAATGCTCAAACTATTCAAGAAAAAAAGAAAAAAAAGGGAGGGGGGAAGAAGGAAGGAAAGAAAGGAAGGTGTAAAAAAGAAAGAGAAAAGCAACAGTGAAAGGGAGGAAGAAAGGGGTAAAATGAAGGAAAAAAGGAAAAGACAGAGAGATAGAAAAAAGGAAGGAGGGAGAAAAGAATGAAAGAAAAAGACAGAAATGTTAAAGGACATGAAACCCACCACAAGTTAGAGCCCTCAGCAGTGAGTCTATAGACAGCTGCCACTGAAGGTTATTTTCAGATACTGAAATTAAATGCACCCTTTATCTTCTGTGCCCGTGTAGATCATGAGTTCTGGGGATCGTGGTCTACAATACATACACAATTTCGATAATTCTCCAAGGACTTAGAACAATACGGTGCATACAGTGGGCGTTGAATAAATAAAAGGTTGTCATTGATTGATAGTCTCTTCCCTAAAGAAAATTGATCTCCAATTCAAATCTCCAACATAACACTGAGCAAGGTTAATCTTCATATCCCCACAGATGGAGACTAATGGGATAGGCCTAAGTAGGCAGAAGTGCATCAGGAAACCAAATTGGGAAATGATAGCTATTGTCACCCGGGGAATTGCCAAAAATGGATGTCACTCATGGCCCCCAGCTCCAATGTCTGAACACTTTTTTCCCTGCAGATACAAATAGACTGGAGAAAGAATACTGATCGAAATGAAAAATGTATATAAATAAATTTTTAACAAATTATTGAAAACTGATTTTAGCAAGTTGGTCATGAACAACTCTTAGTTATAAAAAACTCTTAGTTTCTGAAAGATGGCAGCTGCCAAAATGCTGAAGGAAGGTGATGGGTACTTCCTCCTCATCATCCTCAAACCAATGTCAGCCAAAACACTGCCATACACACACACAACTACTAAACAAACACACATCAGCAAAATAGTTCAAGGCCTCTGTAAACAAACATCCATTAGCAAGCTGGCACTAAGCTCATACAACTTGCCCTGTAAACTTGAAGAGGTCCTAACCCTGTTCTTCCAAGGATTCCTGAATACTTTAGCCAGTTTACGTATCTTAATTACTATTCATTTCACTAATGAGAGTCCATTTTTAATATCCAGTATGCTGACTAGAAGTTGCCAGTTTCTTCAAAAAGCATTTATTTCTAATATTCATTATGCCAGTTAACAAAACTAGTGGTGTGGATAAGACATAAGGATAAAAACCATGCCTTTATTAGCTCTGAAGTGTAGCTTTCATTGATAATGTTCGATGACCACCCCTGAGGTGTGGATTCCTATGTATAATAATTGACTGCCCCTTGGGCAGTAAAATCAGCACACATGTTTATGCTATACTAGCTTTGTGTTGAGTATTTTATAGTATGTAACAAACAACATAACATAAATGATGAACCATATTAAAATACTCTCCTTTTCTCTTTAAAAATAATTATTTTAATAATTGGCAAGCAACATGCATTCCAATACATACATTAAATATATTTAATATTTTCTTCTTCTTGAGTGGGAGAGAATATAAAAGACATAATTGCCTATTTTTCATATAAACCCAACCCAGTAACTCCAAGAAATTTCATACCCTGTGATATGACCTATACAATGTTTTGAGCATCAGTGTTCATGCTTGTCTTTTCCGTTCAGGGAACATAAGTCAATAAGAGTCATTTTGCTTTCTAATTTCTAGTTGTGGCTCAATTCCCAATTCCAAAGGCCAAGGAAACTCTGTTGTCCTCCATAAAACTGCTGCAAACTCCCAAAGGGACTTACAGTTTTATGTCCCTTTAGGCTCTTGCTGGTACATGAAGCTGTATTCCTGGACTCACTGTGGTTCAACTTATAGGTCTCCCCTGTGTCCCAAAACTTTTCTCATCACCTGATCCTAATATGGAAGTCAGCTCCTTTCACTAATTTTCAGAATATGCCCACCTGCATTTTCTTAGTCACTCATTCATTCACTCACTCACTCATTCACTTATTCATTCACTCATTCACTCACTCATTCAACATCTTTACTGAAGGTTTGGCAAAATTGAGATGTTTATACTTCCCAAAACAAAACTTTAAAATGTAAAAAGAAAACTACTTATTTTGGCCATTCTGCCACACAGACTGAGGTCTCACATCTGGTTGCTTATTGGTCCTCTCCCACAGTGGAGTTATTACATATTAATTACATTATTTTGTAGAGCCACAGTTCAATACTGTCCTTCAAAGTCTCTCTTCCTTCAACCTCGGTGCTTTCAAATTTTGCACCATTGGGTGGTTTGTTTTTTCCAGTAACACAAGACTTTTCACAATTGGAAGGAACAACAAACAGCAAATATATTCAATACAATGCCATTTTAAAGCCATATTATGTGTGAGAAAGCAGTACCAGGGGCGTTCAGATCACAGGACGATTATCTAGAAATCCCTAATACATATTTTCTAACTTTCAATCTCTGAGTCATTTACATTAAGAACTATTATCCAAGAAGGGTCATTTCAACATTCTTTTCTTCTTATGTTGGAACAGTACATTAGTATTTTTTCCACATCTAATTTTGTGATACATGACCTTTCTTTGATTTTCTAAGAAAAGATTATTTTATTTCCTACATGATAGAGATCTTATTCTTGCAGAGACAGCCTTTCTCATTCTATTCAACTCTCTGAAGATGAAAAATTAACCCTTTGAGATTATAAAAATAATCCACAGGTACGTTTTTATTTCCCCTGGGGTCTAGATTGTAAGGTGCAGAAAGAGGCTGGCATATTTATTACCAATAAATTTCTCATGTTTATTCCCTATATTATAAAAAAGATAAATCTGAGGTCCATTTGCCTATCCAGATGCAAATGAGGGAAATGTGGGTGGGCCCCTCTGTCTTCTGATGCCTGAGTACTGCAGAAACTGCTCTAACCCAAGAAGCATGAGCAACCATGTTTCCTTCCAGAACAGTCCTGCCCAATGCATGTGTGAAGTCTGGGAAGTATGAGTTGCCCAGAACACAATTTTGACTGCATAGAAATATGTTTTGTGAAAGATAAGCAGCAATGGAATAGTAAGTCTATAGCAGTACTACTTCTCAAACTCTAATGTATGAAGGAATTAGCTGGGATCTTAAAATATAGTTTCTGGTTCATCAGATCCAGGATGGAGCCAAGAGTCTGCATTTCTAACAAGCTCCTAGGTGATGTCAATGTTGCTGGTCCAAGACGTTAGAAACAAGTGGAAGTCCTCATATGGACTCTAGAAGACATTCTAAATACAAGATAGTTTGAGTTTTAGTTCAGTGTTACTAAGGACCTCAAAAGTATATATTTTTTAAACATCTGGATAAAATAAAAAAGTTTCAAAGTTTTTTGTGGAAGTAAATTGCATATGTAAAATAATGAGGAAATCATGCTTTATGGATTTTTTACAAAGCCATTTAACCACCATCCAGACCAAAAAAAAAAAAAGAGCATATTACCAGCATCCCTGAAGCCTCCTTACACCTACATCTAAATCACTACTCACACCTACATCTAAATCACTACTCTTCTCCTCCCCCTTCTCAAAGGCAACCACCATCCTGACTCCTGTAAGCAAGATTGGGTTCACCTCTTGTAAACTTTAGAAAACAAAGTTGTGTGGTAAGTACTCTTGTTTCCGGCTTCATTCACCATTATGTTTGTGATATTCAGCCACATTATAGCATGTAGTTGATTATGTTTTGTTCCTCTGTACTAGGGTTCGGCAAAATTTTCTTTAAAGAGCCAAATAGTAAATAGTTTCAGTTTTGACTACATAGACTCTGTCGAAACTACCCAACACCGCTGCTGAAGCAGCATCAAGACAGCCCTAGACAATCAAGACACAAATAGACCTGGCTGTGTTCCAATTAAACTTTATTTACAAAAGCAAGGTGATAGTTTACTAAGTCCTTCTGTATTGCAATCCATTGTAAGTATTTATTACAATTTATTTATTTCCTTCTTAATGAATATATTAGTTTTCTATTGCTGATGTAACAAATTATCACAAATTAAGCAGCCTAAAGCAACACAAATTTACTATCTCTCACTTCTATAGATCAAAGTCTGGGTGGGTTGGATTAGTTCCTCTCCTCCAGGTCTCACAAGGCTGAAACCAAAGTATCACTGGGCCTGGGATCTTATCCAGAAGCTCTGGGAAAGAAATTGCTCCCCAGCTTACTCTGGTAGTTGGTAGAAGTTGGTTCATTGCCATCGTACGACTGAAGTCCCTGTTTCCTTGTTGGCTGTCAACTGGAAGTTGTCTTTAGCCCCTGAGATCTCTCTTTAATTGTCTACATGGCCCCCACCATCTCAGAACCGGAAATAACATGGCAAATCCTTTTCACATGTGGAATTTCTCTTCCAGAGGCTTCATTTTTAAAAAATGTTTCACATTTAAATTGTATAATCTTCCTCAATTGGTTTAGGGTATGGTATGAAGGAGTGATGAAGAATCACTCTTTTTTTTCTGTCTGGATATCCAACTGACCCAGCATTGTTTATTGGTAAGATTGTCCTTTCTCCACGGCTCTGTAGTGTCAAATTTTAATCAGTCAGCAGCCATATGTATGTGAGTTTATGTTTGGACTACTTGTTCCACGGGGTCTAGTTCTCTATCCTTACGCTGCTAATGACTACAGCTTTATTATAAGCTATCTGATAGTGTAAGTCCTTGAATTTTGTTCTTTGAGATTGTGTGTCTGGCAGAGTTTGACCTCAGTCTGATTTTGATTGGCATGTGCCACCTGGTAGGGAGGTAGTAAGGGTGGCTTCCATATGCCTCTAACCACTGAAACTACCAATGCCTCACTTTAAAGAACCTAGGATTCACTATATGAATTAATTAGTTTGCTATGCATTGCTAGGTAATTTTGAACTTTATCCTGAAGGCAAATAGGAGTCAGTAAAACAATTTAGGCAAGCAATTAGATTTTTTAATTGCTTTTTAATAAAGAAGTTAGGTGAGAACAACATGGTTAAGTTTTATTTTAAATAAATATACTAATAATCATAAAGAATATGGGTGGTGAATCTGGAGTTTATTGAAGTGGTTAGGACCCTGAGATGGGCCTGTGACAATGGTGGTATAGATAAGGTGGCAGAGTTAAAAAAGACTTAATGGATGCTACTGGAGATTAATTATACCTGGAGTGTTGACTCCAATAATGAGGGACATGGTACCTAGCCAATACTACTGCCAAAGAATTCAGGAAAAGTTATGTATAAAGATAATGGGATGAGTATTGAGTTAAGTTGAGATAAAGTTGCCTGCAACCTATCTAAATGGGAACATTTATCAGAGAGAAAGAAGGGTTGATGCTCAGCAGAGAAATCAAAGCTAATGGGCAGCCTGGGTGACTCAGCAGTTTAGTGCTGCCTTCAGCCCAGGGTGTGATCCTGGAGACTCAGGGTTGAGTCCCATGTCAGGCTCCCTGCATGGAGCCTGCTGCTCTCTCTGCCTGTGTCTCTACTCTCTCTCTCTCTCTCTCTCTCTCTGTGTGTGTGTGTGTCTCTCATGAATAAATAAATAAAATCTTAAAAAAAAAAAAAAGAAATAGGTTTTGGGGAGTTTTCTACATTTAGATAATAATTGGAGCTATGATTAAATCAGATCATCCAGTAAATGTGTACAAAGAAAGAAGAAAAGAGTACTGTGGTAGAATCTTGGTGAATTTCAACATCTGTGGGACTTAGAGAGAGAAAGAGAATGACTTATTTTAGAAGTGAAGAGGGAATTGAGAACAAACAATAATCTTAGATCCACCTCATATTACAACTTACTCTACAATAATAGAACTATTGCCATCTCTACATAGCAGCTGCTCTACTTAAAATACATAATGTTGCATAGAAAAAAATATTGACCTTGTCTTTGTTCTTTCCTAAAAGAATTCATTAAAATAGTGTTTTCTATAGTTGAAGCATTATCTATGATGTTAATCAAATTATATGATCACACCAGAGATTAATTGATGAGGAAGGCACTCCTAAGTGATAATAATTTTCATGATGCAGTGAGATAGCCTCATTTTAATTAAAAACCAATAATGACAGAGAAGTGGGAAGGAAAAATTTTCAGCTGGAATCATGTGCTCGGACTTCAAAGAATAAAGGAGACTTTCTTTGGTGCATAGAGGTGATTAAGGTGAGATGGTTAGACTGAGAGGCAACTGGGGTATCCCTATCTTCAATCCAAGGTTCTATCTGCATGAATTGGTAAACACTGGTTATTTCCAGCTTTTGATGATGATGTTAGGAGTTCTGAGTGATCTCCCTGTAGTTTCCTAGCAGGATCCCTATCATGAAATGCCTGCAATGTGGATAAAAGTGAAAAGCAAGGCATGCTGGGACAGGAAAGCCACTCTGCCAGCCAAGCTGTCCTCAACCTGTGAAAAGTCTGTTGCCCTCTGGGCTCTTGAACACAACAACAAAAGGCCATCGGTTCATGGGTTCCATGTTCATTTCATCCAGTAAAGGAGTTGCCTCATCCATAGGGCAGAAAAACAATATAAAATTAGAGGAGGGAATCAAATCAATAGTCAGTCCAGCAAGAGACAGTGAGTGTTCTCCTTTGAGCGGTTAGCAGGTGCACTGGGTGAATACAGATAAGTTGATAAATGGCTGATTCGATAGACTGGTAGCAAACACATGCTTTGCCAGAGATGACTTTTTAAGTCACCATACATCAAACAGACAGTGTCAGCCTTTGAGGATAAACCTGTGAAGCCTTGTTGTGCTCTTTGAACTACCTCTGAGACCCAGAGACTGAAAAGGGGCCTGAGTGTTCCTCTGAATCCATTGGGAGGATTGAAAGCTTCAAAGAGGAGCACCATCATATCCAAGGGGAAATACATTGATTGAAAGAACCAGTGTGAAATAGTCTTTAATAATTACCAGAAAGCTGGAATCGACTGGTGTTTTGCTGAGCTATATTTTATCTTTATTGGATTAACTGTGACACAGTAGGTTATGTCAAAGGGAATCTGCATGAATATTAAAAGTAAATGTGGTGTGAATAATAGATAACTTACATTAGATGCACCAGCATGCAGTAATTTTTATTCACCTACATAATTAGATTAAAACAAATCTGCTGAATAAAATACATTGTCTTACTATAATCTGGTTTGAAAATATCCAAAAGTTATGGCCATAAGGATGTTTGCTGGTATTTTACATATAAATACATAATTCACCCCAAGAAATGTTTCCCAAAAGGTTCCTGGTAGCTACAAGAGTGGGTGAGAGTGAATATTAACAGTCTGAAGCCAGTAAGAAATACCCCTAAGGTCAAATAAGACTTTCACAATGTTGATACCAGAGTAAAACCACCAACATGTAACTTTTATGTTCATCTCCGGGAAATTATGAAGGATAGTAAGTTACCTAGGAAAATTAACCTCCAAAAAAAGCCCTTCTCTACAACCTAAAAGCCCGTCATGATTATTTTCATATGTCTGTTTTCCTTTGTCTACTTTGGATCTGCAAGACAAACTTGTTTTTAAGGCTAGCTACTGGGAAAGCTGGCATCAAGATTTTTCTAGTAGATCTCAAAGCCTCCTGGTCTTTAAGCTGGTATCTTTCTGTCCTCCACCATCATCTCCCCAGAGGCTATTTTCCATCACTGAAGAAATTTAGCTATAATCTATTGTTAACAAGAGGCGGGTTCCAACACTGATTCCACAAACTGTGGATGCTGGTAACTCCTCCACCCATCTTTCTCTATGCTCCTGGAGGCTTCTGAATATCCTGGGGCATTGCAAAAGAGTTCTTGTAGGGGAGTCTAGGTGAGACTCAGCAAAGTATGTGGGAGGAAAAGACATCACTTCTGCTGGTTATGCTGGCAGATATAGATGGAAGGCTCTTCCCAGAAGGCCACATGGCTCCTCAAGCAGGTGATGAGTGGGGTCTGCTCTCATGCTGGTAGATGGTGTCTTCACTCGTCCCCACAGATCTCCAGGGCAGCAAGAGATGGTGTTGGGCTATTTCCACTGATCTGGCTTTCCTCCGCATGGTACCGTAGATCTCAGTTTCCTCCCTCATCCAGCTCCTATTCCCCCTTCCCAGACCAGGCTACCTTGGCTGGGTGGCCGCATGCCCTGATTTGTCTGAGTCATGTCTTCACATGCTCATTTGGTCCCAGCATAATAAATAATAATGCTTCCTTTCATCCTCAACTTTGACCTGTTTGGGCATTTAGTAATGATGTCACCCTAATCTTGTCCAGGCTTGAAAGGAGGTCATTGTCTGGGGCCCCAGTCTTCCCTTGCAATCTGCTGTTACAGCACAAAGTTAATTCCTTGTTCCTTATGGGGTCCTAAGCTTGGATTCGTAAGAGCCTTTCCCCCCACCCCCTTCACAAAATCAATTCTTGCAAATGAGAGTGTAAGTATCAAAGATAGGTTTCTGAGGCTGACAGCACAAACTTATTGTGGAAGTTCAAGATGGAATGTTAACTGCTTTGCTCTTTCTTTATTGTCCTACCACTCTAATTCACCTTGAGGAATGTAAATGGCAGATAGTGGAAAATGTCATGTATAGAAAAGTCCAGAAAGAAAACCCGAAGGATTCATGTTGGAATCTATTTCCTCACTATTCTCCCATTTTCAGGCCCCCATTCTTGTCACACTTCCTGTGCCTGATGTGAGTTTTGGGAAAAGATAATAATCACTATTAATTCTTGAGTATTTACTAGTACCCAGTACAGGTTACCACGGGTACTTGCATTAATCCTGTAGGGTGGTCATTATTATCATTTTCCCCATTTAACAGATGTGGCAGCTGGTACACAGAGAAGTTAACTCAGATGTAAAAGGTTATTATCTCATAAGTGGTTGAGCCAGCAGTTAAGCCTGGGAAGTTTGACTCCAGAGCAAATGCATTTAAAACAAAAGGCATTCCTAAAGACACAAAGCTTGCAGATCTATAACTTGGCAGATTAATCAAAATACAGTATAAACTTCCATTCCTGAGAGAGAAGAGGGTATGGCAAGTGCTGTCAGAAACCCGTTTTCACTTATGTAGTTTCCCCCAAATGACCCTAAAATCCTCCCAGGAACAAGCTTCCAAAGAAGCCCTTGCCTATCTTCTTCTGACAGGATGGGCCAAAAGTCTTCCCCCAAGAATTATTCTCACCTCATAATTATTCAAATCTGTGTGCATTTCAGCTCAGAAGCAGGCTCTCTGCATGGAAAGGGTCAATGGAGGAGACTGGTTCAAAGCGGCAGCAAATCTCTCCAAAGGCAGGATGCACTGTGGCACCTGAGCTCCACCTACTGTGCTTCTGGAGGTTGCCTTAAACCCCAGAGCCCAGCCAGCCCAGAACCCAGGCGCCACTCTGCTCCCCAGGGGCCCAAGGCTGTGTGAACCGCACTCAGCGAAAGAGCCATCAGAGAGGCTGCCAAGATCAGATTCACTGGGCTGGTTCTCTCACAACTTCTCACAGGAAGTGAGAATTGAAGGCAATGGATAGAGATCAAATCTGCAAATATAACTAGAGGCATGCACTTAAAAGATGAGTAAGAACAAATGACTGTGTTCTGGAAATCTAATTCAACTTGTATATGCATCAGAGCAGAAATCATTGAAGCCAGGCTCTCATGAGAGTTGATTATAGGACGTAAACAGATAACTAGCCATTATAAACATAAAGTGCTCTGGGATTGTCAAAGCAATCACACCGAAATTACCCCAGCAATATCTAATCTCCATCACACCTTCAATATATGTGTGAACCTATATTGATAAGACGGAATTAATATCTCAAAGGCAAGGTTGTTTTTTCCCCTGATCGAGTTATGTGTTTTTCAGTGATGGATGAGGTCAAACTGTGACCAGCAGAATTTGTCAGAATTAACACAGATGTTCCTACATGTGGTGTTTGGGTTGTGATTTTCATTTGTGGCTTTTATTGTTCCTTTCTCAACATTTCATGGCAGTGGCAGATGTTTCCTAAGTGTGCACCCCTTGTATTACTTTACATTCTTTTGCAGAACGATTTTGGGCCGGGGCATCCCATGAGATTACAGCTAGTGAATCTTGTATAAAAATTTTTTCCTTGATCAATGTAATGTATGCATGTAGTAGAAAATCAAGTAGAATAGACTGGCTTTTAAAGTACAGGGAGTGCCTGTCAATTCCCAACTTCCCATTCCACTCTCCAAGTGCAATCATGTTTATTTCTGTTTCTCCTTCTTTTAAGAGTTAGACATGGATCTGAGTAACTTGTTTATAGGGCTAATTTTTGAAGTACAAACTTTGTATATTTTCAGTCTGCTATGATTGAAAAGGATCCTCTTAGTATTACCTTCCTCATCCTTTTCCACTTTTCTCAACTCTTAAATAGTTATATCACTATTTTCAGTGCTTCTAAAAGTTATCTTTGAAACTGGAACTGAAATACATAGCCCCTGATTTCATGCTCCTTACAATTTTGAAAATATAGAATGAATCTTCCCAAGAGCAAATTTGTAAAATAAGAATTTTAAAGGTGTCTAACCTTCCCTCTCTCTCCCATGCCATCCATGCCACCCTCCTAATCTATTTTAAAAATTTAATTATAGCTCTCATTTTGACTACAGGTTGGTTACAAGAGTTTACAAGCATGACTGTAACTATATAAATACTGCTTATTGTGAAGTCAGAGCACCTAGAGTTAAACTCCATTGTCTGCAGTTCTTATGACATCACCCCTCCCTCCGTTATTTAAATCACAATATTCCTAGTAACAAAGTCACTGGCTCACTGGCTGTAGTCAAAATCAAAGTCACTGGTTAAATTTCTCCTTTCTTTCCCTCTACCAATAAACCAAAACCATGCCAGTTGTTTTGTACTGGGGCCATGAGCTGTATTTTTTTCTTTTTGGAGGGCATCTCTTATTGTATTTCTTTTCTCTTTTCTTTTCTCTTTTCTTTTCTCTTTTCTTTTCTCTTTTCTTTTCTTTTCTTTCTTTTCTTCTTTCTTTCTTTCTTTCTTTCTTTCTTTCTTTCTTTCTTTCTTTCTTTCTTCTTTCTCTCTTTCTTTCTTTCTGAAAGAATTATATCCATTCATCATGCACCAACTGTTTTGCAGGCTCTCATTCTCTTTCACTTGATATACATCCCTATCTTTTGAAGATATTTCCCTTGGATCCCACTAATCCATGTTCTAATTTGGACTTTTGTAAGCTTACTACTTAACTACTCTCTTAGAATTTTATTTTATTGGATTTGTAACGTCAGTAAGTTCCCTCCTTTGTGTGCTGGAGTATATATCCTCAATAATTTCCTCAGATATGGTAAATAAGAAGTAAACTCCTTGAATTCTTGAATATTTGGAATGATTTTGTTTTACTCAGATTGTGATTTGATGTGGGTTGGGGTTTTTTGTTTGGTTGGGCTTTGTTTTATTTTTTTAAACTCATCCTGCTTATTGGTTGCTGATTTCTTTTATTACAAAGATTTCTTGTTCTCCATAGCTTTGGGTTTTTTGTTCTCTTATTTCTTTTATATTTGCCTCCTCTATATTGTCTCTGCTTTCTCTCTCTCTGGATATCCTATTAGATAGAGGTTTGAACTTCTGGACTGGTCCTCCATAATCTTTTATTATTTATTATTCACCTAGCATTTTCTTTGTCTTTTTGCTCTACATTCTAAAATCTTCCAAATTTCTACTAAATTTGTTATTCTGACTACCATGTTTTCAATTTCCAAGAGGATTAGGTCTTCTCTGATCATTTGTATCCAACCTGTTCTTGTTTTATAGGCAACCTTCCATTTTGACTCAGAATCCCAATCACATTTTTTTCAGAAAGTTTTTTGTTAATTGAAATGTTTGTTGAGATCTTTGGGATTCACATGCAGTTGTAAGAATAATATACAGAGATCCCAAGTATACCTAAAAACATTTGTGAAACTATAGTATAATATCACAACCACGATAATGACAATCCATTCAATTTCTCCAGATTTGCTTAGACTTATTTGTGTGTGCATGTGTGTGTTTAGTTCTATATGATTTTATCACATGTACCAGGTTTGTGAATCTGTTACCACAGTCAAGGTATTGACTAGTTCTATCACAAGGATCCATCATGTCTCCTTTTTATCTTTCACTTCCTTTCCTACTCCCTTCATCTACTAGATAACCAATAATTTGTTCTCCCATCTCAATGGGAGATTTAAAACATACCTGTTTTAAAATGTTGTCATTTTAAAATGTTATACAAATTAAATCATATAATATGTAACTTTTTTCTTTTTCCACTCAACATGAATTACCTAGAAATTCATCCAAGTGGTATTTTTATTTATCTCTTGTGGTTTTTTTAAATTTTTGAGTAGTATTCTGTGATATTTATGTAACACAGTTTAACCATTCACCAGCTGAAGGACATTTGGGCTGTTTCCAATTGGGGGCTATTATGAGTAAAACTTCTATGAAACATTCATGTATAGGTTTTGTGTGAACATACCTGTTTATACCTCTGGTATAAATTACACAAGAGCATGATCACTGGGTCATATGGTAATTGCACATTAGTTTCATAAGAAACTGCTGAACTCTTTCGCACATTGAACATTCCCACCAATAATGTATGAGTGAGCTGGTTTTTCCATATCTTTGCCAGAATTCTGTGTTTTCAATTTTTTCTTATTTTAGCTGCTCTGATAGTTGTATAGTCATATCTCATTATGCTTTTTTAATTTTCATTAGCTTGATGGCTAATGATGAATATCTTTTCATATGCTTATTTGCTATCTGTATATCCTCCTTAGTGAAATGTCATTACATGTATTTTGCCCATTTTCTAACTGGGTTCTTTGGGTTCTTCCCTGCTCAGTTTTGAGAGTACTTTATATATTACAGATTATCCATACTTTATTGTATAGGTAGTTTTTGAAAATTTTCTTCCAGTCTGTAGCCTGCCTTGTCAGCCTCTTTATACAAGTGTTTATAGTACAAAAGTTTTAAATTTTGATGAGGTTCAATTTATCAACTTTTCTTTTTCCCTCCCATATTTTTTCATGCTTTTTGTGTCAAGGCTTTGAAATGTATGCCTATCTTTAGGTCCCAAAGATTTTTTTCCTATGATTTTATTTTCTAAAATTTTTATAAATTTACATTTTACATTTAAATCTATGATCTATTTTGAATTAATTTTTGTGTAAGTGTGAGATTTCATTTTTTAATGTATGCATGTCCAATTGTTCCAACACCACTTGTTGAAAAGGCTGTGCTTCCTTTAGTGAATTACTTTTGGACCTTTGCCCAAATCAATTTGGCATATTTGTGTGGATCTATTTCTGGGTGCTCTTTTCTGTTCCATTGATCTTTGTGTCTATCCCTCTGTCAATATCATACTGTCTTGATTACAGTTGCTATATAGTAAGCATTACTATGTGATAGAGTGACTCTTTCTACTTTATCCTTCTTTGTCAAGGTTGTTAGCTGTTCTAGGGCTTGTGCCTTTCCATATAAATTTTAGAACAAGCTTATATCTATGTGTCTAGAAACATCTGCTGGGGTTTTGATAGGAATTGCATTAAGTCAACAGATCAGTTTGGGGAAAACTGACATCTTTATTATGTAGAACCTTCCAATTCATGGACACTACATGTTTCTCCATTTATTTAGACCTTCCTTGATTTCTTTCATCAGCATTTTGTAATTTTCAGCATACAGATCCTATATATGTTTTGTTAACTGTATACCCAAGTATTTCCATTTCTTTGGAGTGATTATAAATGATATTGTGCTTTCTATTTTGGTTTCCACATGTTCATTGTAGTATACAGAAATGGGATTGATATTTTTGCATGTTGATCTTATATATTATGATCTTGCTGAACATATTTGTTCTAGATGTTCTTTTACAGATTCTTTGAAATTTAATATATAGATAGAATCTGTGAAAGAGACAATTTTATCTCTTCCTTTCTAATCTGTATGCTTTTTACTTCATTTTCTTCATTTCAGTATCTAGAATTTTCAGTATTGTTGAGTAAGAATGGTGAGAAAGGACATCCTTGCCTTGTTCTTTTTTCTTTTTTAAAGATTTTATTTATTTATTCATGAGAGACACAGAGAAAGAGCCAGAGACACATGCAGAAGGAGAAACATGCAGAAGGAGAAGCAGACTCTCTGCAGGGAGCCTGATGAGAACTCAATCCCAAGACCCCAGGGATCAAGACCTGAGCCTAAGGCAGATGCTCAACCACTCAGCCATCCAGGCGTCCCACCTTGTTCCTTTTTTTTTTTTTTTTTTGAACTTCGATTTGCCAGCATATAGTATAACACCCAGTGCTCATCCCATCAAGTCCACCTTGTTCTTGGAACAAGGAAGGAAGGCATTCCATCTCTCACCATGATACTAACTGTGTGTTTTTTGGTAAATGCTCCTTATCAAGTTGAGCTAATTCGCCTCAACTCCTAACTTGCTGAAATGTTTTCATCTTTAATGTGTGTTGAATTTTGTCAAATGTTTTTTCTGCCACAATTAAGGTGATCATATGCTTTTATTCTCATTTAACTTGTTGGTGTGGTGGATTACATTGATTAATTTTTGAATGTTGAACCAGTCTTCCATACCTGAACTATACCCAACTTAGTCATGGTATATAATTCTTTTTATATATTAATAGATTCAAATTTGTTGAGGATTTTTGCATTTATATTCAGAAGGGATATCAGTCTATACCATGTTTTGTACTGTTTCTGGCTTTGGTATTAGAGTAAGGGGGTCTGTGCTATCCTGTCCAGACTGGAAGTCTTCAATCTTATTGTTTAAAGTTCCATTCTGTTACTTATAAATTTTCCTAATTACTTGTTTATTTTTGTCTTTCCTCTTCTGTACTTCAGGATTTCTTAACTGTGTAGTTATTCTTACTTTTCTATTCATATTCAGTATGGAGTATCAGGCATCCTGAAAAGAAGCTCCATGTAAGTGAGTGGGGCTTGTCTACCTCACTTTATAATGTATATGCAAAGAGCAAACCATCAGTACATGAAATACTACTAACAACTTTCCGAAGGACACAAGGCTACTTTAAAACTCAAAGAGAAAGAATGGAGCAGAGATGCTGCCCCTGGAGTATACATGAGGAAATCTGCTGATCAGAAGGAAAGTGAGAGATGTGAGCCACAGCAAGTAAGATGGAAAGGAGCAGTGAGAAGTGGTAATGAAAGCAAGGGATTATTTCAAGTTCTACATTTGCAGTCATCCACTTTTTCTATCTCTTCCCTTACTGTTTTCTGTTTTGTTTTATTTTCAGATAAGATCTTCTCAAAGTAAGGTGAAAATATGATTGACAGAACTCAGAGCAGCTTAGTAGCTAGGTTCAAGAAAAAATTCTACTTCATTATAGTTTTATAGATATCCAGATATTAAATGGCTGTCTCCTAGCTTATATACTCATGTTTTCAGGTTGCTATTTTGAATCAAAGTCTAGTAGAATATGTTATTAAATTTCTCTTAGGAAATATTGATTTACCCCAATGCCTGAAGAGAATGATAGAGTTTTCATTCACTTTTTCTCTTTATAGCAAAAGTAGGAAACATTTCTCTGATTTTAAAGCATAAACCAATTGGCAAATTCTCCTACTTTTTCAAGTATAAATAACATGATACTTAAAACTTTACCTTTAATCTCTGATCTTAAGGTCTCCCTGCTACTCTCTCTTTTGTGATTCTAGTTCCATAAGGCTGGGGTGTGCTTGGGATGGACAGCTGAGGCTACTGAAGCCTCAACCAAAGGCAGAATGGGGCTTCAGGTACAGAATGTGATGAAACCTGAAAAAGGCCAGGAATAAGATTATCAAGCACCAAAAAACATATCCATTAGGTAGGTTTATAGGGCAGACAAAACACAAAAATGTGATGTCTTTGTTGTTGCTGCAATGAAAGGGCTTCTTACCTCCAAACAAGACTCTGGAATGCTGTAAAGACTTTAGGTGTATATCAAAGGGCAGTGCTCCTGGAGATTGGAAATTAGTCCTCAGATGTCAACAATATCATTGCTGACAGATAGTCTGATTGAATACTTCCAATGGCAGGGAAGTCACAATAGTAGTAGATTACTCATACCATTAGAAAATATTTCGTAAATATTTCAACACATGCAACTCCCTAAAATAAGGGTGGCTAGGTGTTTTGGTTTGCCCAGAGTAGTTCCAGTTTATACCTATCATTCTAATACAACTATTAAGTATCATCCCTTTCATTCTCAAAAGTTTCCTGGTCACCTGTCTACAACTGTCATATTTTAGTTTTAGTTTCATCCCTGAAAGTATAGAAAGTTCCCAATATATGAAGATAATCATAGTACTCCCAAAAGAAGCCCACCTAAAGTCAATCTACTTTAAATGAGAACCAAAATTTCATGGTGAAAAGTGAAAAAAATGTTTGATTGGGCCAGTACTTTGAAAATAAAGCTTAACACTATAGAAAAGAAGTGTGTTTATATTGTGCCACTAATGGAATTTAGGTAATAAATGTATCTATATGTTAATTTCTATAGTTAGTTCCCTTAAGAGGCAAAAAAAAAAATCAGATATAAACTATTGATAGAACATTTATTATGTCACATCTTATTTTTATAATATTACTACAAAGTGGGTAATTTTTGCAAAATACTCAAAGGTTTCAACCATTTTCCCAAGGGGTTCTCTTAATCCTTATTAGTATACTAATTACTTCTATTTGAAGCATCAGTCAAGCTGTCTTTGCTTCTTATCTTCTTCAGTCTTCATTTGGATAGCCCTGCTTTCCAACAGCTTCACATAGAATCTAGTAGTCTTCCAACATCACTTTCATTAATTTTATGAAATCCTGTATGGTTTGCAAGGTAATTCACAATTTCCTCATGTGGTAAATTACATTGATCTGCATCGTATTGTGAACCCCTGATCCACATTAGAATATGTTCTGATGAATAAAAGACAAAAAAATTGATGTGATAGGTGTGCTTTTACATCAGTATTGAGCAATAAAGGTGTTTTATGTGTGAGTTTTTGAAACTGTCAGAACTGAATTAAAATTCAGGTATGTGCTCTATGTCTACTTTTAATAATAATATGTGCCATTTTTGAACAATGACTATCCATTAAGCTGTTTTTTAGACAGTATGGGTACAAAACAGACTATATATTGTTTAATATCAACCAAACAACTTAAAGCAATTCAGATAAAAGGCAAAGATCTGGGCAAATATGATGCAATGGGAATCAGCAATTTCCTAGTGGGTGGGATATTTGATGAGTGCGTAGAGTTTGGCAATATAAAAATGTGAGGTGGGGCAGAGGGATTCTGTGAACCTGTGTGAGGTACAAAGATGAAAATAGTATGGCACTTTCTGAGAACTGTATTGACAAATTTTCAAAAATGAATGGAGCATGGCATACAAAGAAACAGTGCCGAGGAATGGGACTAGAGAGGTTGTTATGACCAAGAATTAATTGGTCCAATAAGTGCAACAGAATAACACCAAGTTATTGTTTATGAATAAGAATTGAGAAGGAGCAGCCCACTCAATCAATATTGTCCTAACCACCACCTCTAAACTATGATACTTAGGCACTCTCTTAAAGTTTCTAACCTGGTGTTTTTTTTCACAGTGTATTATTGTGTTGCTTTCTCACTAGCAATAGTTATGTTAGCCTAATAAAAAAAGAGCCTCTGTGGGTGTAAATACATGCAAAACTAGAGAAACTAAACTAGATGACAGACAGATAGATAAACAGATAGGTAGACTGAAGGCATTTTTTTGCACTCGAAAGATTTTTAAATGCTTCAATTTGTATTCCTTTATTTGCTAACACCTGCAGAGTGCATCCACAGTCTTTGACTATTTCCAATTCTTATCTTCAGCTAAGATAGGCTCAGGCCCACCTTTCAGATGTAAAATTATTCTGGAAAATTATTTTGGCTGAAGTTTTCATATGGCAGGGTTACAGTTAGAGAAGAAAACAAGAATCCTCAAACATGATTTTGAATATGACTGATTATAAAATATGGTATGAAAAAACTCCTGTAAGTCATAATTTTGACTTGCCCAGTCTTTAAGAAAATGAGAAAATGCCTTTTTTACTCTAAAACCATGTAAATCTTAGGAAATAACCTACCTTGTGTAGTTGAGAGTCATAGGTCAAATTCCCTTGAAGCATATTCAGTGACAGGGATTTGAAGTTGCACAATGAATTGAGGTAGTGCTCTTGAGAAAAAGTCTTATAAAGGAGGAAGTGAATCAAGATACAGAAGGGGTAAGAACTGAGCAAGGGTGTGGTCTCACACCCATAAGTGCTCTGGAGCATAAATTGTACCACAGCACTGTGAAGCAGGAGCTTACCTTTTGTACTCTCCTATCAGTCATCCTTTGGCTATGGCCCTTCCTTGGGATGCAGGATGAAAGTTAAGGACCCACCAAATAAAAGCAATTTCTACAAAGTAGAAAGTCATCTGTGAGCATTTACAGCATCCTGCTAAAGAGGATTGAGTGGGGCAACAAAACAATGTCTAATACAGTCCACCCCTTGTATTGCTCAAATACACTTTTTTCTCACATTCTGCTTACTCAATCCACCATCCACGTACAGCTACTCCAGAATTCTATGGCCATAGTTCCTAGGGAGATTTACAAAAGGGAATTTGTGGGTCAAACTACCATACTTGGTGTTGCATTTAAACCCATGTAGAGGGCAGCTCCGGTGGCGCAGCGGTTTAGGGCCGCCTGCAGCCCAGGGCATGATCCTGGAGTCCCGGGATCGAGTCCCACGTCGGGCTCTCTACATGGAGCCTGCTTCTCCCTCTGCCTGTGTCTCTGCCTCTCTCTCTCTCTCCCTCTGCATCTTTATGAATAAATAAATAAATCTTTAAAAAAAAAAAAGGAATTTCAAAAAAACACAACAAAACAAAAAACCCATGTTGATATTACTATTTCCATCCTTTACCATCAATTCTAGATTTTTCTCACTCTTAGTTCATAATTCTGATACTCTGGGTGGTTTGTCTGATGGGATGACCCAGATCCTCATCACTAAGGTATCTCAGGCCTTAATAAGGCCATGGTTGCCAATTTACTGAACATTGGAATACCAAGACATGCCCTGGTTGATTATCTTAATACCACACATATTCTTTCCTATTCCAGTATATGGCAGCATTCCTACTACTTTTGATATTCAGGTATAATTACCTATGCCAGTGTGGTAACTCTTTTCTGTGCCTACTAGTCTACTAGCACAGAAGCACAGAGTGATAACCTTAATTTAAATTGAGTGAGACTCTGTGTTTTCTAGTGGAAGTGTCTCCCCATCCAGGAACTGGAACCACTAGACTGACAATCTCAAATTGTGAGGATGGGAAGCAAGAATCCCCCCCTTCCCCATAAAGTCTCTGGGAGTAATGAAGAGCAAGACCTTTTCTACTTCTACCATTTGGTTCCCAGATCCATGTAATCCACCTGTTTGGGACTCAGGACCATATAATAGTCACCCCTCCACTTGTGTCTCAACATTCTAAGAGTCAATATTTAGCCATTATTTAGATGTAAGGGAAATTGGGAAGGTAAGATCTTAGATTGATACTTCCAAAACAGAATTTGAGATAAGGGTCCAAATGTAAGGGGCTTATTTAGGTGGCAATTATAGGAAGCCCTCATAGAGGAGCAGGGAAATGAAACAAGAGAGAGAAGAAAATCAATACACATGCACTAATGAACAGGTTACTGCTGTGGGCAACTCTAGATCAATTCCAATAGGAACCTATGGAGAGATTATGAAACACATCGCAGAGTTTTCTACCTGAGGGGCTAGGAAGCTAATGTACTTATTTTTTAACTCTCATTTATAATTGGCTGAGGGTTACTCCATTTTCCCCTCTATGTGGGTGAGAGAGTCCTCAGGTAGAGAGTTGCAGAAGTTGGTAGTAAGACACTATCGGTATATATGGGAATGGTGAATGCCAAGGGGATATGGTCGGATTTACCAGTAGGCATCCTAAACATCATGAAATTAAGTCTCTAGCACTCAGTGGAGCAGGGACTTGCAAGAAATATTTAGCCAGCATTACCTAAAGGGAAATAAAGTTACATTTCCTATGGACTGGATTTTGTGGATGAACATTTATATACCTTACAATTACATTCATAGTTCACTTTGATATGGGAAAATCAATTCAGGATGTTGCTATGTACACCACCAGAGCCATGAGGAGAACAACTGGGTTGGAGTTGAGAATTTGCATTACAGCTCCTAGTGGGCCTCACTTTCTCCCTTGGTAAAAAGGCAAACACCTAATTTCAAGGAGTTTAGTTTCTGTAAAAAGTATTAAAGTTCTGGGGTAAGAGGAACTATAAAATGACACCATAAAAGTTGACAGATCTCAATTTACTGGAAAGGAGTACAAATGGCACATATCAGAGCTTTGTTAGCCAAGACCCTATAATTACAGATATTTAGTAAAATTAATTTAATGGCCAATAATCCAAAAAATTTTTTTCTTCAAAATTTTAAAAGCACATGTGAAAATCAAATAAAATGGAATAAAAGCAGAGTTCATTTTAGACTTTTAAGGAAATCATGGACTAATGATTTCTGCAGCAACCTTATGACAAAACAACTCCAGATGTCATAAACACTGAACTAAGTCTGGAACTCTAAGGCAAACCAGATACAGAATCCTCCATGTTTAAGGGCACAACAGTAATTTTAATCTTCTTATTTGAGAGGAATAAGAACAAAGAGCTCCATCAAAGACAGTAATATGATATAGTAGAATGAATATAAGATGTTAGTCAGATCTGGGTTTTAGTCTTATCTTCAGCATTTACTTGACTAGAAAAAAACTGAAGTTTCTAGGATTTGCTGAGCTTATTTCCTGAAAGCAATGCTACCTTTCTATACACATTATTTCAGGATTATATTAACTGAGATAATATATGTAAAAGTACTTTGTAAACCATGTATGTTCAACACGATTAGGCCTTAGTTTATGTTTCAATGATAAAAATATAGAGCAGAAAAAATTAACCAGATACAGCAAATTAAAACCTCCCACCATGCAATTAGAAAGAAAAGATGGATGCTAGGTAGTAATGGTAATTTTCTGTAGACCTCTAAAGAAAGGAAATTTTGTCTGAATCACCGTAGCAGCAGGTAGGCCTTCTAGTCCTCACATTTATTATTCTCTCTCCTCCTGGAAATGTGAGATTACCATTTTCTAACACTTTGGAACTTGGCAGAGCTATGTAACTAGTTGTGGGACAATTGTCTGTTAGCAGAAGTGATATCTGACTCTATGAGGCCAAGGCTGTAATAACCAATGCAAAGCCCTCCTGCATTTCCTTTACCTATGTGTAACTAGGTACACATAGTACCTAGTGTGTGACTGAGGAAGCCTCAGGTGAGATGGTGGAGACAAAGATACAAGTCACCTGGGTACATGAGGTGAGTAAATGAGGAACATTGTCCTGGAGAGTCACTGGGACCCACAATAGATTTTCTGTGAACAGAAAATAAACATCTATGACACTTTGAGTTTGTTTATTGATTTTTGTTACCACAGCATAACTCAGCCTATCCTGACTAGTATAATCACTGAGGTAATTGTCAGAGGTTTCTATGTTCCTACGTATGACACAACCACAGAGTTCTGCTGATGTTAAACTTTAGGTATCAGAAGCTCATACGTGTTATTCACCAAGAAAACTTTTTTGGGATATTATTCAAATCCTTCAATTCACTAACTTGTCTTTAAACTGCATTTTAACAATGTTAGAAAAATTGATTGGTTTAGTAAATTCAGAAAAAAATAACTTTCCTTCACTCAGGAGTATGCTTCCCCAGACATGTTTAGAGTCACTACTGAATTTTTCCACTATCCCAAATTTAGTTTGTATTGTTTATAAAATATGTACTATAATGCACCTGGCTAATTACAATATACTTTCTAAGACAAGAAGCTGGAGATGACTTCATTGTATTTATTTCTGATCCCACATTCTTCTAAAAGGATTTGAGACACAAAATGCCAAATTATTCTCCATTTCCTTAATTGGTCTTATTCCATAGCAAACTGCATTGCTATGAACCACTCACAAAAGGGACAGAATTAAGTATAAGGATGGGTGTGTCCATATTTATTATAAAATATGGATTATAAATCCACAGAATGAGCACCCACAAATATACCTCCCATTACCACAAAATCTCCACAACTTTGGGCAATTATTTATAGTCTATTGCCATTTTCATGTCTATGAAATTGGGAATGTTGGCCATTCCAAACATACTATATCGGGAGAGACAGACTTGGGGAAAGGGAATGTTGAGAGTAAGAAAACATTCCAAAGGGTACTCAGCTCATTAGAAAAGAGACTTACAAAGGAAAATTTAAAAATAAATATTTAATTTATTTTATTTTTTTAAAAAAATATTTATTTGAGAAAGAGACAGAGAGAGCATGCACAGGGGGAGGGGCAGAGGGACAAGCAGACTCCACTGAGCAAGGAGTCTGATGCAGGGCTGGATCTCAGGACCCTGAGATTGTGACCTGAGCTAAAGTTAGATGCTTTACCAACTGAGCCACCCAGGTGCCCCAAGAGTATTTAATTTAAATTGCAGTGGCTCATCAAGTATATAGTTGGTTTTTAATTTCTCTTTTAGTGCTCGCAGGGAGCTGGGGCAGGATCCCAGGAGGGACAGGGATGCCCTCAGGCTCCCAGGGGAACTAACAGAGGACCTGCTCCCCGGGGGAGAGCGTGCCACACTGCTGGCACCAGAAAGGGCTGGAGCGCCCAGCCAGTGAGGCCCTGGGAGGAGCCTAAGCATCCGCTTGGGCAGCGGCTCCACGTGGAGGGGGCTGCGTGGCCCCGGGAGCGGGATTCCAGCAGCGCAGGCCCTGGAGCCCAGGGCACTGGGTGACACAGCCCAGGATCCGTCACTCCCCCCCGGACAGGCGGAGGCCGGGAGGACACAGGGCAGCAAGGACACTCCTGCCACCGGGTGGCCCGAGCTGTGCAGGTCAGCGCCCCCGCCCCCCGAAACATCCAGGCCCCTGCGGACTGGGAGACTGCAGCAGTTATTGCTGGAGCTGACTACAGGGCTGGGAAGCTGGCCGCCGCCACTGTTGTTGTTCCTCCTGGTGTCACCTTGTGCCTCTGACTGAGCAGGGGCCTCACAGGATAAACAGCTCCCACTGAGCCGTGCACCTGGCAGGGGGGCTGGGCAGCTCCCCTAGGTGCACACACCTGAGAATCAACACAGCAGGCCCCTCCCCCAGGAGACCAGCTGGAAGGACAGGAGAAGAGCAAGTTCTTGACCAAGCAGCACTGGAAAGTTCCAGGGGAAGTCGAGGGATTTACAGTATATAGAATCAGAGAATACTCCCTTTGTTTTTTTGTTTTCTGTTTGTCCCCCCCCCCTTTTTTTCTTCTTCTTCTTCCCTTTTTTTTTTCTTTTTCTTCTTTTCCCAATACAACTTGTTTTTGGCCACTCTGCACTGAGCAAAATGACTAGAAGGAAAACCTCACCTCAAAAGAAAGAATCAGAAACAGTCCTCTCTCCCATAGAGTTAAAAAATTTGGATTACAATTCAATGTCAGAAAGCCAGTTCAGAAGCACAATTATAAAGCTACTGGTGGCTCTAGAAAAAAGCATAAAGGATTCAAGAGACTTCATGACTGCAAAGTTTAAATCTAATCAGGCTGAAATAAAAAATCCATTAAATGAGATGCAGTCCAAACTGGAGGTCCTAACAATAAGGGTTAACGAGGTAGAAGAACGAGTGAGTGACATAGAAGACAAGTTGATGGCAAGGAAGGAAGCTGAGGAAATAAGAGACAATTAAAATATCATGAGGATAGGTTAAGGGAAATAAATGGCAGCCTCAGAAGGAAACATCGACCTTTAATTGCGGTTCCTGGGGACGCCGAAAGGGACAGAGGACCAGAAAGCATATTTGAACAAATCATAGCAGAGAGCTTCCCTAACTTGGGAAGGGAAACAGGCATTCAGATCCTGGAGATAGAAAGATCCTCCCCCCTAAAAATCAATAAAAATCATTCAACAACTCAGCGTTTAATAGTGAAACTTGCAAATTCCAAAGATAAAGAGAAGATCCTTAAAGCAGCAAGAAACAAGGGATCCCTAACCTTTATGGGGAGAAGTACTAGGTTAACAGCAGACCTCTCCACAGAGATCTGGCAAGCCAGAAGGGCTGGCAGGATATATTCAGGCTCCTAAATGAGAAGAACCTGCAGCCAAGAATACTTTATCCAGCAAGACTCTCATTCAGAATACAAGGAGAGATAAAGAGCTTCCAGGATAGGCAGAAACTGAAAGAATATGTGACCACCAAACCAGCTCTGCAAGAAATATTAAGGGGGACTCTGTAAAAGAAAGAGGAGGTCCAAAGAAACAATCCACAAAAACAGGAATTGAATAGGTATCATGACACTAAATTCATATCTTTCAATAGTAACTCTGAACGTTAATGGGCTTAATGACCCCATCAAAACACTCAGGGTTTCAGACTGAATAAAAAAGCAAGACCCATCTATTTGCTGTCTACAAGAGACTCATTTTAGACGTAAGGACACCTACAGCCTGAAAATAAAAGGTTGGAGAACAATTTACCATTCAAACGGTCCTCAAAAGAAAGCTGGGGTAGCAATCCTCATATCAGACAAATTAAAGTTTATCCCAAAGACTGTAGTAAGAGATAAAGAGGGACACTATATCATACTTAAAGGATCTATCCAAAAAAAGGACCTAACAATCATGAATATTTATACCCCGAATGTGGGAGCTGCCAAGTATATCAATCAATTAATAACCAAAGTTAAGACATACTTAGATAATACACTTATACTTGGTGACTTAAATGTAGCGCTTTCTACAATCGACAGATCTTCTAAGCACAGTATCTCCAAAGAAACAAGAGCTTTAAATGATACACTGGACCAGATGGATTGCACAGATATTTACAGAACTTTACATCCAAACGCAACTGAATACACATTCTTCTCAAGTGCACATGGAACTTTCTCCAGAATAGACCATATACTGGGTCACAAATCAGGTCTTAACCAATACCAAAAGATCGGGATCGTCCCCTGCATATTTTCAGACCATAATGCTTTGAAATTAGAAATGAATCACAAGAAGAAGTTTGGAAGGATTTCAAACACGTGGAGGTTAAGGACCATCCTGCTAAAAGATGAAAGAGTCAACCAGGAAATTAAAGAAGAATTAAAAAGATTCATGGAAGCTAATGAGAATGAAGATACAACTGTTCAAAATCTTTGGGATACAGCAAAAGCAGTCCTGAGAGGGAAATACATCGCAATACAAGCATCCATCCAAAAACTGGAAAGAACTCAAATACAAAAGCTAACCTTGCACCTAAAGGAGCTGGAGAAAAAACAGCAAATAGATCCTACACCCAGCAGAAGAAGAGAGTTAATAAAGATTTGAGCAGAACTCAATGAAATAGAGACTAGAAGAACTGTGGAACAGATCAACAAAACCAGGAGTTGGTTCTTTGAAAGAATTAATAAGATAGATAAACCATTAGCCAGCCTTATTAAAAAGAAGAGAGAAAAGACTCAAATTAATAAAATCATGAATGAGAAAGGAGAGATCACCACCAATACCAAGGAAACACAAACGATTTTAAAAACTTATTATGAGCAGCTATACACCAATAAATTAGGCACTCTAGAAGAAATGGATGCATTTCTGGAAAACGACAAACCACCAAAACTGGAACAGGAAGAAATAGAAAACCTGAACAGGCTGATAACCTGGGAGGAAATTGAAGCAGTCATCAAAAACCTCCCAAGACACAAAAGTCCAGGGCCAGATGGCTTCCCAGGCAAATTCTATTAAACGTTTAAAGAAGAAACCACACCTATTCTACTAAAGCTGTTCGGAAAGATAGAAAAAAATGGAGTACTTCCAAACTCGTTCTATGAGGCCAGCATCACCTTAATTCCAAAACCAGAGACCCCACCAAAAAGGAGAATTATAGACCAATATCCCTGATGAACACAGATGCAAAAATTCTCAACAAGATACTAGCCAATAGGATCCAACAATACATTAAGAAGATTCTTCACCATGACCAAGTGGGATTTATCCCTGGGATGCAAGGCTGGTTCAACACTCATAAAGCAATCAATGTGATTCATCATATCAGCAAGAGAAAAAACAAGAACCATATGATCCTCTCATTAGATGCAGAACAGCATCCGTTCCTGATCAAAACTCTTCAGAGTGTAGGGATAGAGGGAACATTGCTCAGCATCTTAAAAGCCATCTACAAAAAGCCCACAGCAAATATCATTCTCGATAGGGAAACACTGGGAGCCTTTCCCCTAAGATCAGGAACAAGACAGGGATGTCCACTCTCACCACTGCTATTCAACATAGTACTAGAAGTCCTAGCCTTAGCAATCAGGCAACAAAAAGAAATAAAAGGTATTCAAATTGGCAAAGAAGAAGTCAAACTCTCCCTCTTCACAGATGACATGATACTGTAGGTAGAAAACCCAAAAGACTCCACCCCAAGATTGCTAGAACTCATACAGCAATTCGGCAGTGTGGCAGGATACAAAATCAATGCCCAGAAATCAGTGGCATTTCTATACACTAACAATGAGACTGAAGAACGAGAAATTAAGGAGTTAATCCCATTTACAATTGCACCCAAAAGCTTAAGATACCTAGGAATAAACCTAACCAAAGAGGTAAAGGATCCATACCCTAAAAACTACAGAACACTTCTGAAAGAAATTGAGGAAGACACAAAGAGATGGAAAAATATTCCATGCTCATGGATTGGCAGAATTAATATTGTGAAAATATCAATGTTACCCAGGGCAATTTACACATTTAATGCAATCCCTATCAAAATACCATAGACTTTCTTCAGAGAGTTGGAACAAATCATCTTAAAATTTGTGTGGAATCAGAAAAGACCCCAAATAGCCAGGGGAATATTAAAAAAGAAAACCATAGCTGGGGGCATCACAATGCCAGATTTCAGGTTGTACTACAAAGCTGTGGTCATCAAGACAGTGTGGTAGTGGCACAAAAACACATAGATCAATGGAACAGAATAGAGAATCCAGAAGTGGACCCTCAACTTTATGGTCAACTAATATTCGACAAAGCAGGAAAGACTATCCACTGGAAAAAGGACAGTCTCTTCAATAAATGGTGCTGAAAAAAGTGGACAGCCACATGCAGAAGAATGAAACTAGACCATTCTCTTACACCAGACACAAAGATAAACTCAAAATGGATGAAAGATCTAAATGTGAGACAAGATTCCATCAAAATCCTAGAGGAGAACACAGGCAACACCCTTTTTGAACTTGGCCACAGCAACTTCTTGCAAGATACATCCATCAAGGCAAAAGTAACAAAAGCAAAAATGAATTATTGGGAATTCATCAAGATAGAAAGCTTCTGCACAGCAAAGAAACAGTCAACAAAACTAAAAGACAACCTACAGAATGGGAGAAGATATTTGCAAATGACCTAGCAGATAAAGGGCTAGTATCCAATATCTATAAAGAACTTATTAAACTCAACAGCAAAGAAACAAACAATCCAATCATGAAATGGGCAAAAGACATGAAGAGAAATTTCACCAAAGAAGACATAGACATGGCCAACAAGCACATGAGAAAATGCTCCGCATCCCTGGCCATCAGGGAAATACAAATCAAAACCACAATGAGGTACCACCTCACACCAGTGAGAATGGGGAAAATTAACAAGACAGGAAACAACAAATGTTGGAGAGGATGCAGAGAAAGGGGAACCCTCTTGCACTGTTGGTGGGAATGTGAACTGGTGCAGCCACTCTGGAAAACTGTGTGGAGGTTCCTCAAAGAGTTAAATATAAATCTGCCCTACAACCCAGCAATTGCGCTGCTGGGAATTTACCCCAAAGATACAGATGCAGTGAAACGCCGGGACACCTGCACCCCGATATTTATAGCAGCAATGCCCACAATAGCCAAACTGTGGAAGGAGCCTCGGTGTCCATCGAAAGATGAATGGATAAAGAAGATGTGGTCTATGTATACAGTGGAATATTACTCAGCCATTGGAAACGACAAATACCCACCATTTGCTTCGACATGGATGGAACTGGACGGTATTATGCTGAGTGAAATAAGTCAATCGGAAAAGGACAAACAGTATATGGTCTCATTCATTTGGGGAAATTAAAAATTAGTGAAAGGGAATAAAGGGAAAGGAAAGAAAATGAGTGAAAATATCAGTGAGGGTGACAAAACATGAGAGACACCTAACTCTGGGAAATGAACAAGGGGTAGTGGTAGTGGAGGTGGGTGGGGGGTTGGGGTGACTGGGTGATGGGCACTGAGGGTGGCACTTGGCGGGATGAGCACTGGGTGTTATGCTATATGTCGGCAAATTGAACTCCAATAAAAAAATTTTTAAAATAAAAAAATTTCTCTTTTATTTTGAAGGAACTGACTGGAAAAAGACTAACTGCCACTTAGAGTGGAGAGGAGTCATGGGGTGGATTTATGAAGAGGACACTTTGTTTTCTGCATGACTTGAATTAGTGTCTTAAGTACAAATCAATGTTACTAACCTCTGAGATATGTGGTTTGTTGATTTGGAGTTTTGTTATTGATCCTTAATATGTCATGGTTGTCAAAGTGTGGTTACCTGGACCAGCAGCAGAGTATCACTTGGGGAGTTTTTAGAAATGTAAAGTTGTCCCTACCCCACCTATTGAATAAATACTTAGGTAGGGCAAGGCAATTTGTTATAACAAGTCCTGCCTGTGGTCATTATGCATGCTGACATTTGAGAAACATTGGAAAAAAGGGTCATTCCTTAGAAATCTGCAAAAGGAACCCCAATGCATTAAATGTATTCTAGCATTCAAACATCAGATATAAATCAAGCACCTGTACGACCTTTTCTATCAGAGAATCTATATTTTCTGATGCTCTTAAATGAAGAGCTGACTCCCTAAATTTCAAAATGGAGCTAGTTTTTATGTTTAAGTAATAAACTCTTGAAAATATGCGATTTATATTGGAAGTGCTGACACAATCTTAATGATAGCATTGCAAATGGCGATGCTATAATTAAGCTTCGATCTCCTTTGGAAAAAAAAGGGGGGAGAGAGAACGTGAAGAAGGAGGTTACTGTTCAATGAACTGCTCTGTCATTTGCCGCAGTGATTCTTAATTGTGTCTCATTACGGCAAGATGATCATTACTCTACTTGTCTGTCTGATTTAGAGACCACTAAAAGTGTCTTGTAACACGCAGCCGTCTCCCTTGCAACAGTCCTTTGGCTCTCACCCTCATTACTCAGAATCTGTCCAATTATTTGTCATTAGGACTGCAGCAGAAAATGTGGGAGGTAACTGTTGGAGGTCTGCCCGGGGAGGAAGAAAAAATGCAAACTGTTTTCAAGGCACTGGGAAGGTGACATCGTTAATTAAGTGTTAGGGAATATGCAAATCAGCCCCATTCTCAAGAGACTGTAATAAAACTGAGAAAACATTATTATCACTGCAAGTAAGAGAAGGCCATGTTACCCCATCTGGAAGACTATGTCATTTTCTAGTGGAGACTCAGGCAAGGAGGGGAGGGGGCTGGGAAAGAGATGAATAAGGTGGAGTTGTTCAGGCCATTGAGTGTGCTCAGGCTGTTAAGAGTTCAGAATTAAGGTGTCAACACAAAGGGCCAGTGGATTACAACTTTTAATGAGGGATGTTTGTCTAATCACAGGATTTGCACACCCAATTTCCTCTGCAAAATGACTTACAACTCATCAGCAGGCAGTGTTTTTGTAGGTGAAAGGAAGGGGAAAGGAAGTTGAGGGGGAGGCTGACAGCTGGCATAGTAGGCATCTTGGGGGTTGTTCCAAAGGCAGTAATGAAGCAAAGCACTTAGAGGTACCTGGACACTTGCTTATTTATTAAAAATATACTGAGCACCAACAAAGGCCTCTGGGCCTTTGCTCAAGCTGATAGTTCTCCTGTCCTCCTATATCTTGTTGCCTGGCCAACACATTTGGAGTTTGTAGTTAATGTCAATTCCTCAAGAAAATTGTCCCTTATTCCCATCCCCAGATAAGTATATCAAAGAAAAAAAAGTATGTTTGCTACGCAACACAGCTTCAGTGCAAATTCTCTTGCTTCCTTATTCCCAGTTTCAGATATTTATATGACATCCTCCTATATGGAAATATTGGAGCCATACCTGACACTAGAGTTTCCCAGCTGGAATTTATTTTATCAGAAGGAAATTAAAGTCTTCTCAATAACCTTTAGGAAAAGTCATCTTGCATACCACATTAGTTAATGACTGCTTCATTTAGATGCTTAATTAAAACTCAGAAATCTATATGTCAGCTGACCTTACTCATGAGCTTCAGTCACCTATCAATGGGTAGGCTGGGTTTGCTCACATTTTTGGGTGTCTGCTGGCCCTAAGTTGGCTGGGTAAGGCCTTAGTTCAGATAATTAGGTTCCCCTTCCCAGGGTCTCTGATCTTCCAGTAGACTAGCATAGGCTTGTTCACAGGCTGGTGACAGGGTTGTGGGAGAGAGTGGAAATATACAAGAGGTTAAGGCATAGGCTTGGAACTTGCATGCTCTCACTTTTGTCCCATTTTAGTAGCCAAAAAATTAATTCTAGAATCAAAGGATGGGAATTCTACCTTTTAATGGGAGGAGCTACACTGTAATAATTCAAAGGGCTTAGAACTGGCAGGGTTAAACAACTGAGGTACTCAATTCCTATTTGTGGGTGTGGATAAAGCTGAATGTCCTGTGCTCTATGGATCATAGGAGTGTTGGAGGTATCTTATTTATGCCAAAAACCACTCTCGATACATTACAATAAAACTGAGAACACTTGTTCCTTCCAACCACAGAATGAACTTCCTTGATATATTAATTTCTTAAGGCTGCTGTAGCAAATACCATCAACACAGGGGATTTTAAAGAGATAAATTTATTTTCCCACAATTCTGGAGGACAGAATCCTAAAACCTTCCTCTTCTGTCTCTTATATTTGTCATTGAATTTAGGGCCCGCTTGGAGGATCCAGGATAATATTCTAATCCCAGAATCTTTAACTTAATTATATCTGCAAAATAAAGTAAGATTCACAGGTTCTGGGATTAGGAATAGACATATCTTTTCAGAGTTCACTATTCAGCCCACTGCCACCTAGCATCTGGTCCTACTCAAAGTAAGCACATCTCAAGATCCCCAAAAGTCTCAATTCATTATAGGCATCAACTCAAAAATTTTTTAAAGATTTTATTTATTTATTCATAAGAGATACAGAGAGAGAGGCAGAGACACAGGCAGAAGGAGAAGCAGGCTCCATGAAGGGAGCCCGATGTGGGACTCGATCCCAGGACTCCAGGATCACGCCCTGAGCCAAAGGCAGACGCTCAACTGCTGAGCCACCCAGGCATCCCTCAACTCAAATTTAATTTCTCATTGTATATCATTAACTAAAAAGTTAAAAATTACATAAAAATAATCTGAATCATGTATGGGTGAGACTCAGTATGATCCATGCTGGCACAAAATTCCTCTCTATCTGTGGATCCGTGAAATGAGACCACAAGTTACCTGCTTCCAAAATCCAATGGTGGGACAGACATAGTATATAATAGTTTATAGACATTACCATTCCAAAAAGAATAGAAGAGATAAAGGAGTCACTAGCCCCAAGAGATTTTAAAATCCAGAAGGGCAAATTCCATTAGGTTTCAAGACTGGAAATAATTATCTATAGCTCAAGGCTCTATGCTCTGGGCCAGAGACTCTGCCCTATAGACCTGTGGCAGCTCAGTTGACTTCTGCACCTGCAGAGCTCCGTAGGCCTGTGCCTCTTAACCTATCAATGTCTTCAAGTCATTCTGCTTTTTATTTTTGTTTTATTTTGTTTGAAGAGTAGCACAGACTAAGCACTATAAACTAAGTAGTTCTATCAGCTTGTTTCTTTGCTGTAGACTTTTGTGAGCCCATCAGACCACTTTCACTTTGTCCTGTCTCTGTCCCCTTCCATCCAACCTAGCAGTGTTTCTGCTGATACAACATTCTCAAAAATCTTTTGAGTTTTCTGAGTATGTCACAAGGATCCACACCATTAGACAAGAGAGTTCCCCACACATCTTTCCTGGAAAATCTCATTTCTATTACTGGATTCTGCTGAGATGATTGTATCTGTGAGTCACATGCCCAATCTCCTCAGCAAAAGATTGTTCAGACACACCCTTGGCCTTCTTTCCAGGATGCATTTTCCTAACAGTGAGTCTCCCCAAGTTTAGCATCTTTTGCAATCAGAATATGCTGAGAGTTTCCCAAATAATCAAGATCTACCTCCTTTTTGCTTAATAGTTTCTTCCTCAACTTATCTCTTTCCCCTTTCATTTTACTATAAGCAGTAAGAAGAAAATGAGTCATACCTTCCACACTTGCTTGGAAAACTCCTCAGCAAAGTATCCAAGTTCATAGATTAAAAGTCTATGTTCTACAGATTTAATGCAATCCCTATCAAAATACTAACAATATTTTTCACAGAACTAAAATGAATAATCTTAAAAGTCTTATGGAATCACAAAGACCCTGAACAGCCAAAGCAATCTTTTTTTTTTTTTTCAGCCAAAGCAATCTTGAAAAAGAAAAACAAAACTGGAGGTATCACAATTCTAGACTTCAAGTTACATTACAAAGTGGTAGTAATTGAAACAGTATGGTACTGTTAATTATAACAGTATGGTACTGTTTAAAAACAGACACATAGATTAATGGAATAGAATAGAAAACTCAGAAATAAACCCACAATTATACAGTCAATTACTCTTCAATAAAGGAGGAATGAATATGCAAAGAGAAAAAGTCTCTTCAACAAATGGTGCTGGGAAAACTGGACAGCTTCATGCAAAAGAATGAAACTGGGGCCATCTTCTTACACCATACACAAAAATAAACTCAAAATGGATTGGAGACCTAAATGTGAGACCTGAAACCATAAAAATCTATGCAGAGAGCCTAGGCAATAATTTCTCTGACATCAGCCATAGCAATATTTTTCTACATATGTCTTTTGAGGCAAGGGAAACAAAAACAAAAATAAGCTATTGGGACTACATCAAAATAAAAATTTTCTGCACAGCAAAGGAAATAATCAACAAACCTAAGAGGAAATCTACTGAATGGGAGAGGATATTTGCAAATGGCATATCCAATAAAGGGTTAGCACCCAAAATATATAAAGAACTGATACAGCTCAATCAGGCCAGAAAACAACTAATCCAAATAAAAATGGGCAGAAGACATGAATAGACATTTACCTAAAGAAGACATACAGATGGCCAACAGACACTCAAAAAGATGCTCAACGTCTCTCATCATCAGGGAAATGCAAATCAAAACTACAATAAGATAGCACCTCACACCTGTCAGAATGACTAAAATAAAAAATACAAGGAAGAGTGTGTTGACAAGGATGTGGAGAAAAAAAGAATCCTCTTGCACTGTTGACGGGAATGCAAACTGATACAGCCACTGTGGAAAACAGTATGAAGATTCCTCAAAAAATTAAAAATAGAACTACCCCATAATCCAGAAATCACACTACTGGATATTTACCCCCCAAACACAAAAACACTAATTCAAAGGGTTACATGCATTCCTATGTTTATTGCAACATAAACTACAATAACCAAACTATGGAAGCAGCTCGAGAGTCTATTGATAGATGAACGGATAAGATGTGGCGCGCACACACACACACACACACTGGAATATTATTAAGTTATAAAAAGAATGGCATCTTGTCATTTACAACAACATGAATAGACCTAGAGAGCATAATGTTAAGCAAAATAAGTCAGTCAGAGAAAGTCAAATACCATATGATCTCACTCATATGTGGAATTTAAGAAAAACGAAAGCAGCAAGGGAAAAAAAAAGAGAGAGAGAGACAACCCAAGAAACAGACTCAACTATAGAGAACAAAAATAGTAACCAGAGAGGAGGTGACTGGGAGGATGAGGGAAATATGTGATAAAGATTAAAAGATACACTTATCATGATGGGGAAAAAAAGCCTATGTTCTACACAAGTATAGAACACAGGTCAGTACATTTTCTGTCAGTATATAACCAGGATTGCCTTTCCTCCAATTTCCAATAACATGTTCCTATTTCTTCTTAGCCCTCACAGTCTTTAACATCCAAATGTCTTCCAACAGTCTATATAAGGCAATTGATTTATTTTATCATGCATCTCAAGATTTTCCTAATCTCTACCTATTACCCAATTCCAAAGCCACTTCTGTGTTTTAGGTTTATTTACAATAACACCCTACTCCTAGTACCAAAATATGTATTTCCTGCAGGGGCTGAACAAATTTACCACAAACTAGATGGCTTAAAACTACAGTAATATATTCTCTATTCTCTTACAGTTCTAGACACTAGAAATTTAAAACCTAGCAGGGTCGTGCTTCCTCTGGGGATCTTGGGGAGAATCCATTTCTTGCCTCTTCCAGTTTCTGGTGGCTCCAAGCATTTCTTAACTTGTAGTCACATCACTCCAAACTCTGTCTCTATGGTCACACCTGTCATCAAATTTAGAGCCTACTACGATGATCCCCTCATCTCAAATTACTTAATTATATTTGCAAAGACCTCTTTTCCAAATTTGACATTCACAAATTCTGAAGAATAGGATATGAACATACCTTTTTCAGGGCCACCAACCAGTCCACTACACTGTCATCACCTCATTATTGTAGCTGATTCAGTTGTGAGGCTAATAACAGCTCTGGTCACATGTGCCCCAGTTCTCACTAATCCATATGAATTTCTTTTTAGTTGTCTACTATATGTAACAAAACAAACCCACAACTTAATGTCTTAAATAATATTATCTAATTATTCTGGGAGTTGACTACATGGGTCTTTGATTTTACTTCATGTCAGCTAGGGCACTAGGATGGTTGGAAAATCCGAATAACTTTAATGGCTGCCAGTTGGTACTGGCTATTGGCTGAAGTTCAAATAGGGCTTTGCTGGGGACCATGGTTCTCCACTGTGTGAGCCTCTCCTTGTAGTTGTTTGGGCTTCCTTACATCATGGTGACTTGATTCCAACAAGGAGCATCTCAAGAGGAAAGAAAGATAGGTTTACAGTTCTTTGAAGGCCTGGCCTTAGAAATATTAGACTAAATTTGACAGAATTCTATCAGTCAAAAAAGTCAGAAGATCAACTCATATTTAAAGAAAGGAGAAATAAACTTTAGTTCTCAATGGAAGTATATCATGAGCATACAGAAATGGGAGCAAATGTTGACAACTATCTTTGGAGGCCAGTTACCACAGCTTTCCTCTTTTTACCCCATCTACCATTAATGTTTCACAAGCATGTCTGGCTAAGTGGGTAAATGAGGGTTGAAATCCAGGTCATGCTCCACTTGCCAAACCACTTACGTTGTCTAGAACAGGGTTATTTCCAGTCAAAGGAAAGGGTGCTTTTTCCACATTTTCCCTATGGAATAATGGTAGCTTTGTCTACCAACAGATCCAGAAGTTGGCACTGTAGCTTCTACTATGATTACTCAAAAAAAAACCAAGATTGCTAGCACAGAAATTTTGTATTTGAATCAAAAGCATGTTGATCTTAAAGTTGGAAGTCCTTTATTTGAGACTGGCACCTGCTACTTACTAGCTAAGTTGGCCTAGACAAGACACTTAATTCTCTGTGATGGAGTTTCTTCATCTGCTGAATAGAGATAATAATTCTTGCCCTTTATGACTCTCACAGTGTGGTAGGGGTCAAGTGATAATACATGTAAGACTGCTATAGAAAATACAGGCTATTATGTAAATTTTTTAAAGATTTTTTATTTATTTATTCATGAGAGACACAGAGAGAAAGGCAGAGACACAGGCAGAGGAAGAAGCAGGCTCCACGCAGGGAGCCCGACATGACGTGGGACTTGATCCTGTGACTCCAGGATCATGCCCTGGGCTGAAGGCAGGAGCTAAACCGCTGAGCCCCCCAGGGATCCCCTATTATGTAAATTTAAGTCTTCATTGAGAAAGTATGCTCACTCCCACCTAGTTTTGCAGATGCCAATTCCCTATTTTCATTTGGGAATTAGAGCACAAAGGGCCATGAAACCCTGATCCACAGAAATCTCTCTAACTAGAGGAGATAAATAAGAATAAGGCATCTTTTGTGATGACAAGAACTTCATATTGGAACAAAGATCATCAGACATTATCACTTCTACACCTTATTTGCCAGGTCTCCTCAACTATGAAACAGGAAGAGCTAAGAATCAGTCCTAGTTCTTACAGTATTTATTTTCCAAAGCCTTCCAGGAGGAAGAACATTACCTGCCCACTTTAAATGAGTGCAATGCATATTGAAAACACAAGGCACTAGGTAAATGATAGATAATTACCAAGCACACATTGACATTATGTAAAACACTCTGGCATTTTTCTGTGCTGCGATCCATTGAACTGTATCACTTTGATGACCAAATAATGAATTACAGTCCATTTATGAAGGCACTGTGTGTTTAATGCTAACCTTCTCCTGTGTCTCCTCAGTACCTTGACCATGACAACAAGTACACACACAGGGTGGGTGCGAATGCATCAGATTTCTCATTTTTATAGTTAATGAATATGCTTTTCAGATTGATGCCTCCAAGAATAATTGTGATACCAAAGTTTGCCACGCAAAAAGGATTTATCTGCAGAATTGCCTTGTTATACATTTGTGTGGTAGAATAAATTCAGTGTCAATAGATAGCTACAGTTACTCTTGCGAGTAGGGATAGAATCCACCCATTGTCCAGCATCATATTAATGCAACACAGTAGGACTCAATGTACTGTAGTATTTAACTTATTATCACTTATTATTAATAATAAGCTTTACTTACTATATGCCAAAGTCTGTGACAAGTGCACTCTACATATTTATTTACTTAACCCTCACTCTAAACCCTGTAATGTAGGTTTCTCTATCCATGTTTTATAGATGAGGAATTTGAGATAAGAGTTCACATATCCTGTCCAATGTCACTCAGGATAATAAGTGTTGGAACTGGGGTTCAAATCTAGGTCATATTACCTCCAAATCTCAGGCTCTTATATGGCACTGGCTTCCAGAAAATAATGTTAGTTTTTCTAGCAAGCTTCGTATGGATTTGCAAACTGTAAAGTCTTTGGACCAAAGGATGTAGCAAATCCCATTCAGTTCTACCACTCTACACCTCATCTCTAGAGGTGAAGTTCTGGGTTTTACCTCTCATCTGAATTTTAGTGAGTCTATATGATTTCGACTTTCCAAACTCAAAAGTGCAAAAAATTCTTCAGAGAAGTAGAGAATATCTCAAATGTGCCAACCCATTTGAGTAGTCTTCGTTTAGACTACTCAAATCCATTTTGAGGCCAGACAACCAGAAAGTCCCAGAACAAACAAATCCAACTCTAAAAGCACTGGCAAGTTGATGCTTATTTTACTAATTTTTTATGGTGTTGGAGAGAATTCATATCACACACCAGATGGCCATAACCGAGAAGAACAATTTTATTAGATATCTTTGTTTTCCCAGAGATCCCTCCCCTTTGTCATCCATTCTGACTTGCTTCTTCCTCTTTCTCTATAGTCTCTTCAAATGCCCTTTTGTCAACTTAGTTCTTCCCTCAGTTTGAGTACCGAATTCAGTAAAACAAACAAATAAATAGATAGATAAATAAATAATAAAAATAAAAAGGGCACATTAAAAGGAGAGTTAGCTAATAAGTAATAATTTTGATTTTTTTCCCTCTTACATAAGTTAGTGATAATGTCAAAGCACTCCAGAAAGAACATTCACATTTTGGGGGTGCATGCTATATATTTCATTGCTTTCATGTAAGTAAATAACTGAAAATTAAAATTCAAGATTAATGTTACTATTCTCATTTTTACATAGGATGGAATTGAGTCTCCGAGCAGTTCATTGATTTGTCCGTGTTCTTTTTTTTTTTTTTTTTTTTTGTCCATCTTCTTAATAAAGTTGAAGAACCAGGTTAGGACTCCAATCCACATAAGTTTTGCTTATTCCTAACTGAATGGCTGGACACAAAGTCTGCTGTAGATGCTCAAAATATTAACTGACTAAATATATACCCAATACAGATGAATTTATACCTGCCCCAGGGTATTGCAATCAAGACCATCACTTCTGTAACTCAGTGAGCACTTAAGGACAGTAAGAAAAACTGCAGTCACAAGAGATAAACTGTGTAAGTCACTGATGTATGCAAACTTCTTTGAAAGAAACTGGAAGCCAGAGTTTCAAGGAGAAAGAATTAAAACATGTTTTATATTCCCAGAATAAAGTAGAAAATGCAGTCCTAATTCCCAAAATGTCTGAGGCAAAGCAATTATCTTTGGCCTCTATCCATCACCGACAAGAGACAAGTTCTGTTTCCCTTCTTGGGACACTGAAATGAGTTTTAAAATTTACTAAGACAGTGTGGCAGAGAATGTGATGTGTTCCTCAATCTGGCTTCCTTTTCTTCACGGGAACACAGCCTCAGCACCCTCTTTGATTGGATTCTGGCCAACAGAATATGGGCAGCAGGATATCTACCATTTCCAGGTCCGACCCATGGACATCGTCCATAGAGTCTTACACATTCTTGCACTTTCTTAGAAGATTTCTTGCAAGACCCATAAGATGGAAATAACTTATATCCCTGCATATATTAGTTGGGGTTCCCCTGAAAACAAATGACTCAGGTTTAAATCATTTATTGGAACAGTGATCCCAGAAAGCAGGATGAGGAGGCAGAGATAGTGAGATGGTGGATGAAGGAAGTTATTTAAAGTGTGAATTATTCGGATCATTGACATGAGCAAAAGGAGTGTATTTCCTGATATTTCCTGAGAGTCCTGTAAACTGCACCCCAGGATTATCTGCCCAAAGTTTGGGAGGTAGGAGCACCTGAGCATCAGCTGTCATCTGTCATCTTCCTATCAGCCAAGGGCTGCCTTCAACGGTATTAACCCCCTTGCTGTTCTAAGCTGCACAAGTCTGGGGTTGAGTGAGCTCCCACATCTTCCTGAGGACACAGAATTCAAGAATCCCCAGGAAGAGAATGAGGACAAAGAACATGCTATAATGCTAGAAGTGAAATGCGGCCAGCAAGAATTGTTCATACCTGTCATAGTTGGCAAAAAGAAGCAAGGCCCAAAGGATGTAGCTGGGGGCCACGATGTGTCTGCTGAAAGACATGGAGCAGAGCTCTCCCTCTCCTACCAACCCACCAACACTGAACCATGACATGAGTGAAAAATAAGCTTTTATTGTGGCAAGTCTCTGAATTTTAGGCCTTTTGTTTTGTTTTGCTGATGTGTCTAGGTTACCCTGATTAATACTGATGGTGCAGACAATCAAGAACCTATAAAGTTTTTTTATTTTGTCTTAGTCATGATGGATGTTTAATCATCATTATTAGCTCAGTGATAGATATTCACCTATATTAGAAACAAACCATGATAAAATAAAAATTATTTGCCTAAGCCTCATTAGAAGTTGAAAGTGCAATATACATTTTAATTAGACTGAAATGTTCATCTTTTGAACAATCAAGATTTTTAAGGAATAATAATACTCACAATATTGAAAGGGTGACAAATTAGTTCTATGCAATAATATCATTGGAAGTATAAACCAGTAAACTTTCCTATTCATTAATTTGTATCAATAATACATATCAAGAATATTCTAAAAATTCCTAAGTTTACATTCTTAGATTCTAAAGCTTCTAATTAATTTACTTATTTGGTTCTTGCCGTACCCAGGAAAGTATTCAAATTACTACTTTGAGACTTCCAGAAAGCATTTCCTAAGGAAATAGTCATAAATTCAGACAAAGATTTAGGGCACAGAGAAATAATGCCTCATTATTTATAATAGCATACAATTGGAAGTGAACGGAATGTCCAACAATTGGAGATTCATTAAATTATGGCACATCCATATAATGGACTATTTTGTGTTTATCATAATTCATGCCTTCAAAAATATTTAATGTCCTCAGGAAGTGTTCATGCATAATGTTAAATGAAAAAAAGATACAAATTTGATATGCAATACAGTATGTAACAAAATATACATACATAAATTAACTGGAGAAAAATATATTGAAACATTAACACTATATCAACATTTTAACAATATGCCTGCTAGCAATAGAATTATGCCTAATTTTAATTTTATTGCTTTGCTTTATTTCCTAAATTTGCTATTATGAGTATATATTTCCTTTACTAGTGTAAAGTTATTAAAATATCTTAAATTGTATTTTCCAAGTGTATTTTATATATAATGGTGGGTCGATTTTGGGTGCAATGCAGGTGTACTAGAAGTTGTCCTGAGACACATGAAGCCTTTTGCTAGCAAACTTTAAAATAGGTGGACAAGGTTGTATAGGGCATGTTATATATACTATTTGATTGGCAAAAGTACTTAAATAGGAATGTTATCATGTCATTCCATGGCTGAAAATTCCACAGCTCCCCTGACCCCTGCCTTCAGAATAAAGCTCCAACCCCTTAGAATGGCACAGAGGCCTTTTCTGATCCAGCTTTTGCTTTCCTCAACAGCTGACCTCTTGTCGTATCCACAGGTACCTGCTCTCTAGCCACAGTGATTTCCTGGAAGTTTGGGGGTACCTAGTATTACCTCTGGTCTCAGTGCCTTCAGACAGCTATTTGTTGTGGTTGGAAGGGAATATGAGTAAGTAAGAAGAAAGTGTGAAAGAAGGAAGGAAGAAGAGGCAGTGTATGGTGCCTTATTACAGTTACTAGTGTGAGCCAAGGGATTCAATTCACTGGTACCTCCTGAGAAATCTGCCAGATTTCTCTACCCAGAGGACAACAATGAAGAGCATTTATCCATCAACTTCCATCTTCTATTGGTTAAGAATTTCCCCAATTCTTACCCAATTCTTAAGTAGCATTAACTCCCTTACATGTCTAAAATGCACACACACTAGGGCTGCCTCTCCTCCCCCTGAATCCCTTCGATTTATTTCTGTTTACCATTCAAGATTCATTTCATAGTTTCTCTAGAAAGACTCCCCAGGTCACCCTCCATACCAAACTCCTAGAGCTACCTTAGGTACCCCTATTCCAAGCACCCTTAGCATTAACGCTCTCCTCTAACAAAAATAGCATTGATCACACATCCTGTCATCATGCCTGTTATAACTAAGTCTTCTTTCCTACTATGGGTGCCAAAGGGCAAGGAGCAGATATTTTTTTTTCTTCCATTTCTGTATTCCCACCTGTATTCTGTACCCACGCAGGATCTCTCAATAGTAGGCACTTAATAGATAAATGACAGTTGAATGAATGCAGCAGATATTGATACTCTTTTAACAAAGCGTTAAGTATATGCCTTTGTTATATAAATGAAACATAAGTATATCCCTTACACTGTCTTCAGACGCCAACTGAGTCATTGTTCTCCTGTGCCATGTCTCTATAATCTCTACTTCTCTGCTACATCTCACTAAAGTTTCTGATAAGTCGCAGAAAGCAGAGCTATATGAAAGCCTACATCACCTGTTGTTCGTGTGTAAGAAGACATATCAAACACAGAAAGAAGTTAAACAGTATAGCACGTCATGGTAATAAGTTATTCCAGTTCTGCCCCCCTTCCTAACTTTACAGTTGTTGACACATCCTTCTTTCTGTCAGCCTAAATTTGTTTTCTCAGTTCAACCCCGCCTGACCTCATCACGTAAGATTCCTTTAGATCCCCAAATCCTCAATTTTTACTTCCAGAGAACACTTTCTTCTTTTTTAACCTGCTGACCTTCCCTAAAAATCCGCCAATAGGCTGATTCACTTTCTTCCTCAATCTGTTTTACACATTGCATTTCATTGTATTTATTAGAAATACCAAAGGGTATTTGCCATGTCACATTAATTTTTTATTTGTACAATGGCACAAAGACAAAAATATATATAATGATACTGGGTATTTTTTTTTTTTTACCAACAGTTATTTAGTCATTATCTCAGCAAAAATTTAAGTACCACTGTCAAGATTCTTCATGGGGTTGTCCTCCATTGCTCCACCACACAGCATGCAATCTCTCTGATAAATACAGACTGAAAAAAAATGGTAAAAGAATATAAATTTGAAGGGACAAAAAGTGATTAGCCTTCCTAGGATACTCACAGGTGTCAGTCTGATGCTGGGCTCTGATTGTACCATATTTTTAGTTGTGTTTTTGTTAATTCATGCTTCTTCTGTATAGACAGAGGCCAGAGACTTGCCTAGCACAACTGTCTCTAATCTCAGATAGTTTATAGGTAGTCCCTTATGAGTTATGGGGGCAACTGGAAGTATCAAGTGGCCTCAAGAGTTCTTGAGCAAATCAGACTAGAATTGGAACCACTGAATACTAGTGATTTTCTTAAGTCATTAAACATTGTTTTCTCATAAGCAAATGAATACAAAAGACATTCTGTAGTCTAGGCTAGAAGTCAGCAAAGTTTTTCTGTTAAAGAACAAAATTGTAGGGGTGCTTGGGTGGCTGTCAGTTAAACATCTGCTTTTGGCTCAGATCATAATCCCAGGGTCCTGGGATCCAGCCCCACATTCAGCTCCCTGCTCAGTGGGGAGCCTGTTTCCCCCTCTTCCTCTGCCCTCCTCCTACTTGTACTCTCTATCATGCCCTCTCTTGTGCTTTCTATCTTAAATAAATAGTCTTTAAAAAAAAAAGAGCCAAATAGAAAATATTTTAGGCTTTGTGAGCCATATGATCTGTCTTAACTACTCAACTCTACTGTTGTGCAAAAGCTGTCACAGACACTATGTAAACAAATGGGAGGGGCCGTGCTCTAATAAAACTTTATCTGTAAAAACAGATGGGGGTCATATTTGGCCCATAGGTTGTAGTCTGCCTATCCCTGGTCTAGATAAAGAAGTTTAAGTCTCAAAAATCTAAAAAGTTCAAAGGAAGACTACTTTCCATAATTAAACTCTTATTTATCTGGACAATAATGGACTAATTCTTTAATCACAGCCAAAGTACAAAATTGACTCCTTCTCTAAGTAAGATAGGTTGGTCACCAAAATGTAGCACTGAGGCAGCTTTTTTAGAGTGCTGCTGAGTGAGTTCCAGGTTTCATTTGGTTTTCAGCAATAATCAGTAACTCAGAGCAAAGTGTATGCTAAGTAAGGAAATCTAATTATGTTCAATAATCAGAATCTGTATATTTTGATTAAAAGTAACAGGAAAAAGCTAATTTGATTTCCTAATGTGATACACAAAGACAAACTTCCTGTGTCAGAGACTCCCTGGTAATCCTGCTGGAAGGCTCCAATTTGACATCTGCTTAAAGGAGAAGATGATCTTGGAAAAACACACAACTAGCAGATTATGTATCTGCCCACATCCACTTTCTTTTGTCCAGGCAATTTCTTGATGAAACTGGATTTATACTGATTAGAAGTTTATAGGTTATGGTTTTCAGAGAAATCAGGATAGAGGTTACTATGCGACCTTATAAGGAAAAAAATCTATTCTCTATTCAGGGTTTAGTTTCACCTGAAGAGAAGAAAATTAAACTATGACTCAGAGGAACTGGAGTGCATGTAAGAGTTATTATCAAGGGACTGCAGACCAGTGATAATGTAGTGTTTGAAGACTTAGTTACCCAGAAGTAAACCCAACCATTGATACATTCCTTCACTGAGATGCTCCTCTTTGCAGCTGCTTCCACTTGTAGAAATTCATTGGCATCAGTCCTGCTTATGATCTTTTCCAGACAGTGGTAAGGAAGAATTGATTTTGTAGATCAACCCACACTCATAAGCAGTTTTCAGGGGTAGCTTACTTTAGACAGAAATAATGCATTTGACTCTATTAGCATAATTAGGTTTCGGATTTGTATTCTAAGCTAGGGGTTTTTAACCTTTTTGTGCTGTGGACTCTTTTGGCAGTCTACTTATGACTACAGATCACTTATCAGAATGAGGTTATTACACTCATAAAGTAAAATACATAAATAAAGTACATGTGTGTGCAAAGGAAACCAAATTGTCAAGGGTTTTTTTTTTTTTTTTTTTTTTTAAACAACTTTTCTCTGCTGTCTCTGTTTCTCTTTCTCTGTTTCTTCAAGTCTGTCATTTCTCCTCTTGGAGCTCTGCGTAAGTAGAGGTTGGAGAGCCAAAAAGCAAAATTTAAAGCCAATAGCCTCTATCTTTCTAAGATTCCAGGAAACTTTGAAGTAAACCTGCCAGTACGGAAGAATGCTAATGATCCACCGAGCTAAGAAAATAGTAAACTTCTTTTACCCATGATTCACCTCACCCATGGCATGGAATGTATCTACCTAGTTTAGATAATAGCCATCATTTTCTGACTCTAGCAACCAGCACCCCATACCTGGGGAATCCTACCCATCATTCAAATCTCAGCTTAGCTAATTCACAATTTATTCTGGGATCCTGCACTGACTCCTCCCAGGATTCTGGGAAAGGTTATAATACTGTGCATGCCAGTTGCACACTGAATACCAGAGAATTCACCAAGCCATATAATCATTTCCTATTAACATGTTAAACATGTTTATCACCTACATTGGCATCTTCACAGTGCCTGGCACAAAACTTTGAATATACAAGGACTCAAAAGAATATTTGTTGGAAAAAAATTCTAACAAGTCAGACCCAACATTAGCTCATTATTATTCTTTTCTGTTTTATCAAATCTAGATATTCTCCAAGAAAACTGTAATGTGGATGGCACAAGGCATAAAACACGTCTCTAGGATAAGAAAGATTTCAAGATTAATGATTAAGTTGCAAAATTTCTAGTTGAATTCTTCAAGATTTTCTTTTGTAGTATGTGATAACCAATAATTGTCCTTATGCTAAGGCTGGAGCATAAGATTTCAAGTACCTAAAAATCCAAATGGAAATGCATCCAAATACTCACTAAAAGACATGTTAGAATGTTCATGTCAATACTACTCATAATAGCCCCAAGCTAGACACTACCCAATTTTCCAATAAAGGTAGACTGATGAATAAAATATGATATATTCATGTAGCAAGACATTAGAGGTACATGAGAATAAAGAAACTACATGCAAAGATATGGATGAATCTCCAATACAATTTTGTGAGAAAGAAGCCAGCAAAAAATGTACATACTAGATGAGTACATTAAAAATGGGTGACTTGGGAATTATTTTTTCAACAAATTATACTAGAACAACTAGATACCCACATGCAAAAGAATAAATTTGGACTCCTACCTCATACCATATGTAAAAATTACATTAAAATGAATTAAAGATCAAAATACATGCATAAATATTCATGATCTTGGATTAGGCAATTTTTATGTGTGATATCAAAAGCACAGCAACTTGTATATAGAATACATAATGAACTATTACAACTCCATAATCAATAATAAAAAGATAATCCAAATAAAACATGGTCAAAGTGAATAGGCAATTCTCTAAAGCAAATGGCCAGTAAGAGCTTGAAAAGATGTTCAACATCATTAGGAATCAGGGAAATGCAAATCAAAACCACAATGAGTTACCATTTCACACCCAGTAAGATGGCTATAACTGAAAAAACAGACAATAATAAGTGCAGACAATGATGTGGAGAAATCAGAATTTTTATACACCATCAGTGGGAATGTAAAATGGTGCCCCTGCTTTGGAAAACAGTTTGGTAGTTCCTCAAATAGGTTACCATATCATCTAGCACTTCTACTCCTAGGAATATACCCAAGAGAAATGAAAACGTATGTCTATACAAAAACTGGTACATGAATATTTACAGCAGCATTATTTATAAAACCAAAATATGGAAAAAGCTCAAATATTCATTTGCAAATAAATACATAAATAAAGTGTGATCTATCCATATGGTGGAATATTATGAAGCAATAAAAATAAATGAACCATTGATACATGCTATAATATGGATAAACCTTGAAAATATTCTGCTGAATAAAAGAAGCCAGTCACAAAGAACACATATTGTACGATTCCTTTTATATGAAATGTCCAGAAAAAGTAAATCTATAGAGACAAAGAGTAAATTAATGGTTACCTAGGGTTGTAGGTAGGAGTAGAAGAGGATATTGGGAAGTAATGGTTAAAGAGTAGGGGGTTTCTTTTTGGAATAATGAAAATGTTCTAAAATTGATTGAGGTGATGGTCACACAACTCTTTATACTAAAAGCCACTGAATTGTATACTTCAAATCAATAGATTATATGGTATGTGAATTATATCTCAATAAATCTGTTATTAAAATAGATTAAACTAATCCATAATGTTAAAAATCAAGAGAGGTGGCTTGAAGGTCACTCAAGAAGGCCTCTGGGAAGACAGGGATGCTTTGTTTCTTGAGCTGAGTCCTTGTTACAAAGTTACACTAGTATATTCACTTTGTAAAAATTCATTGAGCTGTTTGCTTATCATTTATGTGCATCTTAGTGTCTATGTTTTAACTTAATATTTTTTTTAATCTTAAAAAAAAAAAAAACTAGCTGGATGTGGTAGGCAGGAAAATATTTCCCCAACCTGTCCACATGCCAATCCCTGGAAACTTTGAATGTCTTATCTTACTTGGCAAAAGGAGTTTTCAATTGCAGATGGAATTAAGATTGTTAGTGAGCTGATTTCAATACAGGTTTGGATAATATCCTGGATTATTTATGGGACCCAAATGTAATCCATGGTCCTTAAACGTGGCAGGAGGAAGAGGAGAGGTCAAACTGATGTGATAGGATTTGAGGACTCAGCTTGCCAGGACTCTTTTTGAAGATGGAAGAAGGGACCATAAGTCAAGGAATACAGAAACCTCTTGAAGATGGAAAAGGCATGGAAATCATCTTACCTAGAGCCTTACAGAAAGTAATGAGCCCTGCAAACACTTTGAATTTTAGTCCAGTGAGCCCCATGCCAAACTTTTGACCTTCAGAAGATGATAAATTTCTACTATTTAAACCACTGAATCTGTAATTTGTTTTGGCATAGAAAACCGAGAGACATCAATTTCTAAATACCTTTTTAAACATAATTGAATCAAATTTATTTTTAAAGATACCCTTCAGGCAACATGGAAGAATGTTGGAACAAAAACCCCCCTAAATAGGCACAATAATCTTGCATGTAGGCACAAATCCAGTACTGGTGCTAAACTCTCATATGTCTCATCTATGACCAGTGACAGCAGATCCCAGTAAAGAAGAGACTGAATGACTAATGTTTCCCTCGATGACCCAAATGCTGGCAGGTGGCCAGCTTAACAATGTGTTAAGGAGATAAATCTGGATAGCTATTGAAAGAAGTAGTGAAAATGAAAAAGAGAAAAGAATGGGAAAGTCTTGAAAGTTTTCAAACTTAACATCTTATGACATTTGGTTGAGCTGTGTTCTGTAAATTTGTTAAAAATTTCAAAGCTTGAATGCCTGACACAATTTTTAAGTAATAGCCAAAATTCCGCAGTTCAAAACCACAGAAAGCCAAATGGAAAGGAAAATTGGACAAATAATTCTTGGAGCACAAGTAAAATAAAAAGTTTACTCTAGTTTCACTTTACATGAAACTAATGACTTAAGTCAAAAATAATAACAAATACAAAATAAGTCTGAAACTATAGCAAGTAAAGGTAGTAAGACGACTGTCATGAAAATGATTCTGTTATCACAGTCCTGAGTATATTCAAATAATGCTCCTAAAACTCTAAAACTCAGAAAACTTAACCTCTGCACCATATCCTTTCACTTTGAATAGGAAATATTCAAATTATCCAATAGAATAAAACTTCTTTCATTCCCTCTCACTCACAAAACCCAAAAAGAAAACATGTGAGTGCAGGCATGGGAATGGCCTCCTCCTTGATTTTAATAGCTCTGACATTTTGCCCAGAAACTATATGGGATCCTATATAATAATAATTCTTAGGAGAAATAATGCCGTTTCACCCCCCTTCAGATTAGAATACTCCCTTTCATTACTATGAACATATTCTCTTAGCTCAAGACATAGTGTTCAACTGTAAAATCAATTTTTAGATCCAGAGAGTAACATTTATTCCTAATGCTACCCTAATGCTTCCATGATTCCATAAGAGAATAATTCAGTTCCATCCAGAGGCTTTGGGCATAGATCAGAGCAAAGGTCCTGAAATCATAAACATTCCATCAGGGTCAAATCCCAAAACTGAAAAAAGGAAAAAAAGACCTCTGTGCTCCTTCCTGAAGCTCATCAGAGTCTTTTCTTGGTTGGTCTTAGGGATAGAAATTGCCTCCCTCTGTGTACTCTTTAATTTTCTATCCCTATATTCAACATGAAGAGGGACCTGAGAAGGTTAACTGAAGGAGGTTAACCCACACACAATCTGCATTACCCATTGCCCTTTCCTGATTTCAAATTAAGTATATAATTAGTAGAAAAGGAAATCCATGCCTTCTGGTGATGAAAAATGAGGAAATCAATAGGTGGTTGCCTCTGCAGAGACTCAGGGGAATTGGGGGTCTTTAGTTGAGGCTGCCAGTTATAATATCTGAATGGCAACACAGGCATCCTCTTCAGGCCTCAAAGCACTGAGCAGATGCCCCACTTCTGGGCTGGCTGACTCTGAAGATTTGCAAAGAGAAATGAAAAGATGAAATTGATCTGTGAAAATGTAGGTAACAATGTAGAAGCAATAAAACTGCTTTTAATACCATCAGAAAGCTTCAAAAACAAAAGATTTGCATACATTTCTTAAAATATTAAAATGGAAAGATATTGTTTTCTCCTCCTCCCCTCCTCCCAAACTGCTAAAATGACGCATTCCTGCCAGCACTATCTACTACTTCAAATACCGTGTTTTGGAAGTTGTTATGTGGCTGCCCTCTTAGGTGTTGGAGGATATATAACATTTTTTACCCTTAATTGTGTGTTGCCTTGATTTTATGGCCTGCTTGCACAACCCAGCAATCTTTTAGTGCTGTTTGGGGGATGGATACATTTATTGATGTACGGAGCTTTCTGTGTTCATAAACTCCTGCATATGGGGACTTGAATCAACCTTCCTGTGTAAATTTTTTTTGGTGACACTATCCTTTTCTAAACACTAGTAACCCACAGCCAACTGAAGAAATATACAGTCAGTTTCCTGTATTTGTATTCAGTCTATTCCCAGCCTTGTAAGGTGCTGTGTAGCCTACAGCTTCAGCACTACATAAATAAACCATTGTTGTATTCATTCACTTAGGTTTATGAACAGTAAAATCCCAGAATTGTTTGTTCCATTCCCAGCCTCAATGATTGCTTTTAGAGAAATATACTCTTTAATTAGCACCACTGGATTATCCCCCCCAAGATAGATGTAATGCCTCATGTAGCAATTAGTATTTTGGAATTGTGTTATAATTTCTGCAATACAAAATTAACCTAGATTGAGATCACAGGTGTTCTTTTGAGATATTTTTAACCTGGTTTCTTTAAAGTAAAACATAACTGCTATTCCTTTTCCTTTCAAAAAGTCTACAGGGAAAGTCTCCTCCTTCAGATCTAGCTGAGTGTTTAAAAGCAGAGGCTTTGGAGGGAGCTGGACTTAGATTCTACTCTGAGCTCATTCTGCATGATCTGTCTGGGCCTCAAGTTCACTGTTTATAAAAGAGGATTATTCATTCCTACATTTTAAGGTTGTGAGAGAGGATTGAATGTATTAGACTTTGCCACTAGCCTGACTCATACTCCTCCTCAGTTCTCAGATTTGTCTAGGAAGCCTTTAATGATCCCCAACCCTGGGCCAGGTTCTCCACCTATGTACTCCCATTAGATATTTTATTTCCTTTATTACATGGCTCTTTATTTTCTGTACACGTGTCTGAATCTATTTCCCACCACTTTGCCTCTCCTTCCCCTCATGAGTCTGCACACTGCTGACTATAAACTTGCTGAGAGGAGATCTAGATTTTTACAGCTTGTAATACTTATTGATGCTGTTCACCAAATATTCCCATTTACTTGCCCTTCTGGGCACATGATGGACTGGACTTCCTGACTGACACCTTGTGTGTAGAGTGGGCCTGTGTGATTATTTGATCAGGAATCATCAAAAGAGTCAACTTTTAGGACAGAGTATTTAGTTGCTGGTTTGATTCATTTTTTTTCCTTTGGTAGATGGCAATACTCAAGATAGTGGTTATCAGACGACTCAAGGTGGTCAGCTTAAGGAACTACAATGAGCAGGGCCCTCCACTGGTCCCTTATGGGCACACAGAATAAATAACATATAAACCTATGTTGATTTATGCTACTGATTTTGAGGCAATTTGTTATTGTTGCATTACTCAGTCCATCCTGACTGGTATACAGATGTACTCCTAGTACTTTACACAGTAACTAGCCATGGTAGGTTCTTCATAAACTCTTAGTACACACCATTTTTCATCAAACATAGTGCTACTAACCAGGGCATATTCTCATTAGCAAGGCTTGTGATACAGCATCTGTGTTTTCCTTGCCACCAATAATCATTATCTGTAGAAAATGTCTTCTGTGGCCTGCCTTCAGTCTGGTGGAAACAAATCATATCAGACAAGAAGTTGTGCCTAAGACAGTTGTAGATGAATGTCCAACTGCCTCTGGTGATATAAACTAATATTTCCAAATCACTATTTAGTGAAAGGGGACCTCCTGGCCAAAGTTAAGAAATGAATTCACTACTGTCATTAATAAGAGCTGAATAATGCATCTCTTCAAAAATCCAACCTATCATAGGTATATAAATATTTTTTTCTCTATTGCCTATTGATTCGAGGACCCTCATGAGTCTTTAAGCTCCTTGAGTACTTGAGGTTTTTGAAGAGCATAATATTATTGTTAATTATGGAAACAGTGTTTTTTTTTTTTTCTTACTCTTGCTTCAAAGATTTTATAGGCCAATAGTTGGGTAGATAGATCAAGCACTACCTCCATGCAAGAGACCTTGGACTGTGCTCCTATGAGGATGGCCAGGTAAGGGAAGAAAGTGAAGAAAAGAAGAGAAGGAATGAAAACATGAATAAAAGTTCAGGAAGAGAGAGAGAACACATTAGCTTCAGAAGAAAATAATACTTAAAAAAGTATTGGCTCTGAGAAACCAAAATAGCAGTAAATTTGGTAATGAAATTATTAAACAAGTGAGCAGTAAGATGGAGAAGGAAATGAGACATAGCCCTTAAAAATGAACTGTGTTGAAGGCATCAGTTCATTATGACCAAATAAATAGATCAGACTGACAAAGTATAGAACAGAAAACCATATGACCTAAATGCCAGGTCTCAAAGACAGAACAAAAAGGAAAGAGATGAGAAGTATTATAAAAATTCATATTAAGAACCCACTTAGGATGGTAGTTAAGGCAAAGATGGAAATAATTTTGCATGTGCTGTGTTGAGAATTTGCTTTATTATTTGGTTTGACCAGTATAAACCTAACCCCAGGCTTTAAGTACCCCTCCAACACAACTATCACCATTTAACACCCAGGGTTCTGGAATTATAAAATACATCTTTGTTATTTTCTACTGAGTATAAGTTCTTTGCCTGCATCTTGGAATTCTTGAAGCTCATTGTTTGTGGACATACCTAAATTCTAGCTCAGCTGAAGGATCAATTAGGAAAATAAAGAAAAAAAAATAGGATACAATGAAGACCACACACATAACATTTGGTTGTTATCTTTTTTTTCTTGATTTTGGCCACTTTTTAAAGATCCACATGCAGTTATAGGGAAATAATACCACCAGAGTATTTGGGAAATACTCAGACTCATGCAGCTCACCAGGAAAGTGAGGAAAATGAAGAGAAACAAGACAAGCCAATGATGGCATCAGTTGAATATGTTCCCCTTGAGGTGTTCCAAGAAGGGAAGTTGTTCAGCCATAGAACAAAGACAGCTCATCTTCATGTATGACTATTCCTAAATAGACCAGAGCATTTTTCAAAATCTTTGAAAGAACTTCAAAAAGAAGGAAGAAAAGTTCCTAGGAAAAACTCAGTCACACTGAGTCAGAAAATGTAAGAACTGAGGAAGGCTTTCATGCCACACAAAAAGTAGTTGAGATGAAAGTATTGAGCAGAACAACCGGTCTCAGACCCTAACTGGTAGAAATGGTAAATGATTAGGTTGGCTTAACCATCCATATTTGTCATTTTTAACAAGAAGTTAAGACTAATTTTCAATGCTGCTTTTTTTCAAAATAGTACTTATACATAATATATATAGTATACATATACATACATAAATCACATACATATGTATGTACACACATAATATATACATATACATATATTGTATACATACTGTGCATATATATTCACACGTGTGATTCATGCATGTATACATGTGTATATACACATATATACACATATATACATGCATACATATATGTATGATTGGTGTATACATGTGTGTGTGCTTTTTTCTTTTTTTAAATAGAAAAGAACTGTTCGAAGAACTGTTCTTCCAGGACTTTGAATAACTTATTTTACTAGAAAGAAACGTTCTGGAAAAGGTTAAATTTAGAATTGATAAAAGTTGGCTTGGTAATGTAAGCTTTCTGCAGGCAAGGACAATTGGGGACCTGGCATCTGATAGGTACACGATAACTGAATAACTGAACTACAAAGTTATAAAGGGAAGGACTCATTATTGTAGTTGTAAGCTGTGTGTGTAGTAAAGAACTGCAGTTATTTCAGAAGCTTTCTTTGCTATTTTTATTATCTGCTGGTAAAAAAACAAACAAACAAAAATGTCCTATTTCTAGATTAAAAGGGAAAACTCGGGATCCCTGGGTGGCTCAGCAGTTTGGTGCCTGCCTTCAGCCCAGGGCGTGATCCTGGAGTCCCGGGATCAAGTCCCACATCGGGCTCTCTGCATGGAGCCTGCTTCTCCCTCTGCCTGTGTCTCTGACTCACTCTCTCTCTTTGTGTGTCTCTCATGAATAAATAAATAAAATCTTTAAAAAATAAATAAATAAAAGGGAAAAGTCTACCCCAGCAAGGAGAGGAGAAAAATCACGGGTTCAAAACTCTCCAGTATCAGTAAAGCCCAGAGATGTGATTTCTGATGCCTGCAACTATATTCTTTGTTCCATTCCTCCTCTGCTTTCTCTTGGCACTAGACCAGCTATGTAACCTCCCTGAACTTGACTTCTCATCTGTAAAGTAAAATTGGTGACCCCCCACCCCCTTCATCTCCACCCCAACCACAGAAGAGAAATGTCAAAAGAAGGAATTAGATGGAAGGGGGCTCAGAACTCAGGGCTGAGCAAGCTGAGTCTACACCACTCACTCCAAGCAAAACCTGCCAACTGTGACTGTCAGGATGTTAAAGGTTATAAAGCCACATCACACATAAAATATTGGGTGTGGGGGAGGCAAATTCACAGAAGAGGCAAAAGAAAGACCTCACAAAATACCAGAAGGGAATTCCTTATTCTACCCTTTTAAGTGAAAGGCAAAGTACTTCTGCTTTAAAGAAACAAAAAGATGGGTCCGATATCATTTCTGCACTAAGATGTTAAGAGACATCAGATACATGTGTGCATAATAAAATGGGGCCAATTAGTTGCACTGAATCAAAGACAATGTGCCATAGTATGCCACTGGCATTCTTGTTAGAGAGAGTTCATACCCTGAGTGATGGACAAGATGAAATCAGAATGAGAGTCAGAGGACCTGGGATCCATCACAGGTCACAAAAGGGGGCATGGATTCTATAGATGCAGATGGGGACTAAGGATGCTATTTCAGGCAGAATGGACAGAATGAGAAAAGGCAATAAAGTGTAGATACCTTGGCCCTGTGCTGAGAGTAGTGTGTGAATTATCAGTTCTTTTGGAACTCATTTGCCATCTGTGAATGGAATAGGCAGAGATAAGGCTAGAAAAGCAGGCGAGGGCTTATTGTGGATGATATCAATGCTGAGGTGATTAATTTATTCTTAGTTGGTAAGGAAAAGTCAAGCCATTGAAAGTTCTCACTGACAAACTCTAGTCCTTATGTCAATAACTAGACTGAGAGTAATATACCTGGGACCCATCTATATTAGTTTTATCTATATTATTACCTTGAACTACTCACAACCAAAAATGTAAAATTTGGAATTCACCAAGGGCAGTATGTGCTGGCAGCATCCTAACCTGTGAAAATAAATCTGCAGAATATGAACCTACATTCAAGTTTTTTAAATGGATTAATTTTCATTTCAAATGGATATGTGTTACAGGATTACTGTTCAGCTAAATTCTACAAGTCATTTTAATACAACAGAAACTAATTGACCCCAGCTGACTGTGAAGGCACAAATTGGCACCGGGAGTGGCAATCACAGATGTGTCATCTTTTCCTCCCCCACGTAAGAAGGTACAATTATACTGATAAATGAATGAAAGAAAAGAATGAATGACTTGCCCAGGAAGATAAACCAAATGTTAATTTTATGTAGTCTAAGATGTATGAGGCTTGTAAAGTGTTTTCATTTTCTCCAAATAGAGCTCTTAAAGTCAGACTTAGGAGGGTGAATTCCAAAGCTGCTTAGAGCGCTGATGCCCTCATGTGGGAAAAAAACAGTTAACACAAATTTCAACATCTAAGAAGTACAAGGCACCTGGGGAAATTCTTCATAACACTATAGGAAGGAATGGATGGCTCATAAAATGGTTATCACTATACATTTAGAATCTCCTTGTTTTCACTGGAGTTCTTTATGCATCTTTTTTGTTTAGCACTAGAAGCTGCTAGAAGTCAGCTGGAAATGCTTGGGGTGGCAATAATTCATTTTTCCTGTGATAGTATCTGTTAAGAATTTTTCAACTAGTTTCCAGTTAATGTAAATATACATTAAAGCTTCTGAAAGACCAGTACTAAATGTGTAACTTGAAATGCTCTATTCATTATATCTGTCTAATACTTTCAGTGCCAAGACACTGATTTACTGATGCAGGACTATATATTAAGCACAAAAGCACTGCAAACCTCAACCTAAGCCACAACCTAAAGTTTCTGTGGCCTTACATCCCAGGAGAAAATCCACTTGCAATTAAGAAAAATTCACCCTAAAATTCAACCTGTTCTCTTTACTGTGCAAAAGCACTACTCTGATTTGCTTCATTGGAGTATATCCACATTTAGAAACCTGGAAGAAAATATAGCAGCAAAGGAGCCCAAGAAGGGGCAGTTGTAAGAGTAGGAGGAAACCCAGAATATATCTAGTAACCCCATTTTGTTGTAGATATTCCCATGGAGTAGTATTCCTCAGAATGGAAAGATCTAAAATATCATACCAACCTTTCAGGCAGACACTATTTCCCCTAGGCCAGCAGCACTCACAGACTCAGACAGAACTTCGAAAGGGTCATGGAAGAAGTTATACAGTCAGCTGGAAGTTCACTACCTGAAGCCCCTACAAGGAATGCATCATCTTTGTTTCGATCACGGGTTGCTCTCAGGCCACACACTAAATTGTGAGATAGCAGTGCTGTCAGTTTGTGTCCTTTTCCTCTGCTTCATGATCTGCCTTCCTCTTCTCCATTATTTATCTGTTCCTCTCACCATATAAAACACACTACCCATCAATGCCAAACTGGTATAAGGAGAACGGAGTGGTTTATTGCATAGTACAATCATTGGCCAATTATTAACAGATGTCAGCAGCTCTGTGTGGAGAAGGATTCTGAGGCTGTGTCTAGGCTCATTTGGAAAATGTATGGGAACTGCAAATAATGCCTTTCATGAGTTTGTGTGTGCGTGCGCCTTTGACAGGGAGGTCACAGAAGGGCCACTGCAGCAGTACCACAGTTTAGATTTTCTTCCTCTTCTATATACATGTTAGGCCCTCTGAATTCCTTAGTATTCTCTGATGATCCCTGAGTCTTTCTGCTTCCTAGTATCTTCCTTTAATTGATCAACTCTTGTTCACTCTTCAAGACGCAGCAAAAATGCTCCTGCATCAGTTATTCTTTCCTCTTTATGAAGTTTATAAAGTGTATTTTGGCTCAAAATACACAGAATTATAGCCATTGACATAAATGTGCCAATAAGCTGGGTGCTACTTGATAGTGGGAACTTTGTTTAATGCAAGTTTTTATCTCTGGAGCCTAGAAAAGTGTTTATTGAGTAACAGAGACCTGTTCTTCCACAAAGAAAGGAACAGAAAGAATAGGAAAGATAGAAGTGTTCTCTCTCCCAGGAGTCAGTGTTACTCTGCTTGGTATCTGAGGAACCAAAGTTTCACTTCCTATGAAAGGGATTTCAAGCTTCAAAGAGAGGGTGGGGTAGCTTCATGAAAGAAGCATCTTCTCCACTTTTCCCATACTCACCAGGTATAATACTCCAGTCCCTTGATCAAAGCAAGACTTGGTCTTTCATTTTTAATTTTCCTCAAGTTTCTGGTGAGCCTTTGTGTTTGCACGAACTCATTTCTGTGTGTCACATTTGCCTCTTTGCCCTCAGATCCATCCTCTGTCTTCCCCTGCTCTGGTCTGAACTCTAGGAAGCTGATACCAAGAAATCATATTTTCCATTGGGTTCAGCCAATGGCAGGCACTTGGGGAAGATATATGCAAGGGAGAAAGAAAATGCCAGGGTATTTCTCTTTCTTTTCCTCTCTGCTTTGGGCAATGTATCTAGTGGTAGCTGCATTTCCTCCACATCCCTTGCTCTCCCTGAGCAGTGCCCCTTGGTGTTTCCAGCTCTCCAGGGGTGAGAGCCCCCCGGGGCACCAACTAGGATAACACCACTTCCCCCTTTCTTTGTCTTCCCATCTCTAGCAGTGAGAGCAATTCCCTGTAGTTTTTTTTTTTCTTTTTTCTTTTTTTTTAAGGTTTTACTTATTTATTCACACAGAAAGAGAGGCAGAGATACTGGCAGAGGGAGAAGCAGGCTCCATGCAGGGAGCCCGGTTTGGGACTCGATTCCAGGACCCCAGGATCACACCCTGAGTCGAAAGCAGATGCCCAACTGCTGAGCCATCCAGGAATCCCTCCCTGTAGTTGCTAATCCCTCCTATTGGCTCTTTCATCGATTTTAACACTTTTGTTACTAATTCCCCTATATTAAAGTCTACTTGATGAATTATCTGGTGTAGATTCTGTTTTCCTAACATGGCACTGACTGATGCACTATGCTGAGCTGTTCACATTTGCTATCTTCTTCTTATCGAATGGGAACACAGAGCATTATAATATTTACTATTCACTATAAAGGGTATATCATAATAGGACCACAGGAACATAGTGAGAGGTACATCAGAGGGAAGAGCACACTGAGGAGTCTGTTCAAAGTCTTTACTAGGTATTGGACCAAGGGAAAAAATTAAAAGGATACAATTTGTCCTGAGCTTAAGGACTAAGATGCAAGGAAACTATTTATAAATATAAATATATATTTATAAATTATCTTTCCCAGAGGAAAACTATTCATGCAGAAACTCAAAATGGTCCCATCCTTCTGCTACAACTTTTGAAACCACTGGCTTATTGCTATGCAAATTAAATAAAATAGAGAAGAAACTCCAGAAACTTCTCAGATCTTTCTCCCTTTGTTGTAGAAAGCAATGGAGCAGGACACAAATTGAAGAAGAAAGTCCTTTATGTGTGTTTCACATTTGCCTTCATGTCTTCATACCCCAGGGCAGAGATCCTCTCAGTTGCAGGTGGGATGAGACAGAGCCCATTGCTGTGTAGATGCTGCAAACCTGATGGAGAAAAACCAATTAGGCCTTTCTGCCAACCCCATCTCAGTGGTAGTTAAGACAGGGAGGGAAGAAGAAAAAACCCACAGCAGACAGCCCGTGCCCTGTTTCAGTCCTCACAATTGGGTTTTCAACTGAAGGGTAGGGCCCGGAAATGAATATAATTTGCAGCTGCATACCAGAGGTGACTAAAAAGCTCAAGCACAAAATGAAAAGCTCAAAAGCTTTCGGGCCTCAATCCAACTCAAATCATTACCAAAATTGCCAACCAATTCCGGAGCAGTGGAACAAAGTAAATGAGAATGACAGAATTTTTTTTCTTTTGAATGAAATTTCAACATACCATTCCACAAGGTTTATTTTTCTTGTTTAATTATGTTATTATTTGTTATATAAATTGTAAGCATTTTTATCTGAAGATTCATTCTCCCATTATTAAGCCAACACTTTTTCTCTAATATTTTTAGTCCACCATTGGTCCTTTTCTTTTTCAGACACACCAAATAGACCTAAGTTGGATTTCTGCATTTTGTTTCTTATAATCTACAATTTTCCTCTGAAATTTCTTGTATTTCTTTATCTTCTTCCTGCTTTTCTTTCAGAGTCTCTTAAGCTTGTTCCTTCTTGGCTGATTTAGATTTCTGTCATATAGATCCTTATACTCCTCTAACTTATAATCTAATTCATTTTTAAGTTCTATGATGATGATATTTCCCCTTACTTTCAGTTCCTTTATATTTTATTCTGTTGTCTCTTCTCTGTAGGAGCTTTCATATGTTTCTCTGTCCTTATTTTCTGATCAGTCATCTTTGAAAGAATTACACTTTTGCTGGACCTGCTATTTGCTACCAAAAATCTAACAAATAGGAAAATAACAAAACAAATATTTCTTTAAGTTGATATACCTCAAAAAAGGGCCATTAATAGCAAGAGTAAGGGAAAGATGTTAGCTATCCTCAGCATCATCACTTCACCTATTTCTAGAATTGCTAGCCAATACAATTAATTAAGAAAGAAAAAGTCATTTAATTTTAGAACAGAACACAAGGATTATATTATTTTCAAATTACATGATTATATAGTGTAATGCATAGAAATCCCCAAAAGAATCATTCAAAAAAGTTATACAAACAGTAAGAATTTGATAAGATTATATAAACTTACAAAAAAGATTATATAATCACTATATATAGCTTCCCAAAATATGGAAAACACCCATTAGTTATGAGGAGGATCATTATTTCAATCAGAATTTAATAGTAGGTGAAAGATTTGTAAAAAGTTTAAATAATAATGAGAATTTTTTGACTCACATACCCAAAATGTCCAGAGGTAGAGCAGGCTTTATATGCTGTTCAATATGATGACACAGTGTTAATAAATATCCCGTTTCTGTCAGTCTCCCCTTTTCTTTTATGTCCTGCAGGAGAGATCATCTCTCATCTAACCACCAAATGAACGACCAGGGTTTGTTTCTAATTGACTAACTTTAGGTCACAAACCTATCAACAAGTCATTACAATGAAGGGCATTCCATGTATTAATTGGCTTTGGCCTAGATTATGTGGCCATCCTGAACCTGTCATTGTAGCAATGGGATGGAATTATTCACCTTTGGAGTTGGAGACAGGCAAAATCCCAACCAAACCTGCTCATTCATAATGGGGTAGGGTGGAAGAGATATTAAAATGATAACCAAAAAAAAATAAAATAAAATAAAATAAAATGATAACCACAGGAGGCACCTGGCTGATTCGGTCAGAAGAGCCTGTGACTCTTGGTCTCGGGGTCATGAGTTCAAGCTCCACGTTGGGTGTAAAGATTACTAAAAAAATAAACTATAAAGAAAAAAAAGAAGAGACCCACAGTTGATGATGATGACGATGATATACTGATGATGATACTATAATGATAATGCTGATAATGAGATGATGATGATGTTGACAGTACCAACAACAGCTAAATATACTGCATATTTAGCAAGGACCAGTCACTTTGCTAACCTCATTTTTTTTCTGAAGACTTTATTTATTCTTGAGAGACACACAGAGAGGCAGAGACATAGGCAGAGGGAGAAGCAGACTCCCTGCTGGGAGCCCGATGGGGGACTCAATCCCAGGACCCTGGGATCACATCCTGAGCCGAAGGCAGATGCTCAACCACTGAGCCACCCAGGCGTCCCATCTCATGAGGTTTAAATGCATTAAGCTCATTTGGTTCTTTGTAAATTAACTACTACTAAAGAGCTTGTTACCTAATAATAAATTAATTATTATTATCATGAAAGAATAGTAATAGGACGAGGAATAACAGTGGTAACAATACTGGTGGTAGTGATAGTATTGGGTGGGTAGGTACTGTTATTCTACTAATTATATTGGTGAGGGAACTGACACTTAAAGAATTTACATAATTATTTTAACATAAGTGAGGTTACATTAGTCTAAGATAACTTGCAGAGCTAAAATTCTAATGCTAGTCTGTCTGGCTCAAAAGTTAGTCCTAAAAGAAATACAGGATTTGTATATGAAGAAAAAATCAAGAGACAAAATATCTTAAAACAAAAGACTACCAGAACAGATGGAAAGTTACACCTTGGTCTTGAAAAGTAATTTAAAAGATTTAAATATTTATTTAAAAGATTAAAATATCATTTTGCAAAAATAAATAAATAAATAAATAAATAAATAAATAAATAAATAAAATATCATTTTGCTATAGTCACACTTAACTTTCTAGTGGAAGTGTGTGTGTGTGTGTGTGTGTGTGTGTGCGCGCGCGCCTGGTGGTATTTTGCTTTGTGAGTGAAGACAGAGAAAGTAACAGAGTATTTCATATACTCCTTTATACACCCAACGCTCCTACACTTAGGCAGGACTAGGTGACTGATTCTAGACCTGGGCTGTCCCATGTCATAGCTACTAGTCACGTGTGATTGTATAAATTACCTACTTATCTTTTCCTAAAACTTAAAATTCAGTTTCTCAGTCATATTAACAATACTTCAAGGGCTCACATTTCATTAGCTACAAATGGCTAATGGTTACCATATTGGATAGTGTAGAATATAGAACATTTCCACTATCATAGAAAGTTCTGTTGGACAGTGTTGTTCTAGACAATGAATTGTGAGTGGGGAAAACATGTCTCTGTAGCTCATACACAATTCTCCAGCTGCTCTCCTTTCACTCAGGGGACCAGGGAACTGAGGTAGTGGAGCTATGAAGCGTTAGAGCCTCAGGTAGCTTGGTGCCTAAGTCAATCTATGGAGCAAATCCTTTCCCCTGTCCCTCTCACACCAGCCCATGTGGGGCATATATTCGAAGTAAGAAATAAACTTGTGTCGTGTTAACACACTGGGATCTGGAAGTTGTTTGCTACCCTAGATAGACTACTCATTCATGACTAAGGCAAGTCCTAGTGACAGATATTATGAGGATGGGCTATGGACAAAGTAATTATAAACTGTAAATATAAAATAAGCATAAGGAATCATTTAGTAAAATTTTGGAGAAGATGGGTAAAAAGCAAGCTTGTGATATTTTAGATATTAAAATATACTATAAAGTTACAACAATTGAGAGAGTGCAGGAATAGGCAGATCAATCGATGAAAGAGAACAGATGTGAGAATAAATCAAAATACAGTGTGAAATAAAGGTCTCATTTTCTAATTACCTGTGTTCACTCCGGTCTCCCTGTGGTGCTAACCAGGGTCTTAGAGTTTGAGGTGGAGGCACTTTCTCTATTTTTCTCAGAAGGCTTGCCCCTGATATAGAGCCATCTAGCAGGCAGGTCCACTAACACAATGTGCCTTTATGATTTTATAATCCCTTGGTCCCATCTTCAATGAAGTTCGTCTCCACCCTGTTTTCTCCTTAATTGTAATTGCCTGAGGCATTCTGCTAACTTATTGTCTGTTAACATTTCAATTCCTCAGAGTCCTACCCATACGGCCAATCCTCTTATCACCCTCACAGTTCATATATTTTGAATGAAGATGGAATTTATGCCTCACTTGGCACAATGCTCTATGAAACTTACAAACTTCTATTTTACCCTCATACATCTGAATCCTTCTGTCTGTGGTTGTTCACTTCTTCCCCATAGTGCTGAAATAGTTATTATATTCCATACAAAACATGTTCTGCATTTCATTAATCTCATTAACATTTTATGATATCTAAATTTGACCTCTTCTCTCTGACTATTCCTCTATTCATGAGCATATATACCTAATATAATAATAAATATGATATACTAATAGAGTCCCCACTACCCGGTAAAATTATGCTTACAATTTCAGTGATGATGTTGGTCCTCAATTTCCTTTGGCATATTCTATTCAAATGTAGTATCATCCACAAAGTCTAATCATAGTTTTCAGTCCAAATAATACCTGAATGTCCACCTGTCTTTATTTTTCCAATGTTCTACGGAGACAAACAGAACGACTACCCTTTGAGTGAAAGATTTTGGATTTTCACATCCTTCGGTACCTTAAAACAAGCACTAGACATATCAATCCGAATACTAAAAAAGAACAAAAATCCAGTTACTAGAAGAATAAAGGAAATAACATTCTTATAATCTAGAGAAAGGCCTTTGTGATACAAACACTAAAAATAAAGGAAAATACAGATAAATTTGACTGTGTAACCATTAGATATATGAATGGCACTAGCAAAAGCACCAACCAAAAAACTGCCTCAACACACAATACGTTTTGGCATAAAAGCTAAGTGATTCCGAATGAAAATGGGGTTTACCTTTCTTTAATGTAATAAAGTTTAGTATTTTGTAAGGAAAACTCAGAAAAAAAGATGACTGCTTCAGTAGAAATTTGGGCAAACCATCAAGTCATAAAGACACACGAAGGATGAGAATATATATATTCTCTCTCCATATATATACACACATACATACACATAAAGGTATCCAACACCCAGGCGACCGAGGAAATGAAAACTTGCAAATGGAGGCGGCGGCGGGGCCGGCGGGGGCGGCGGGGGCGGCGGGGGCGGCGGGGGCGCGGGAGGGCGGGAGAGGCGGGCTGCGAGGGGCGGGAGCACAGGGAGCGCGTGCACGTGGGCACCGCGGCTTACCACTTCCGGTTGGAGGGGCGGGCGCTGCCCTGGGGGCCGCCATGTTCTCCGCCAGCACGCGCGGCTGCGCGACGCCCGGGCCTCCGGCAGCCGGTGCCGCGTCTCAGGGCCGCGGCGTGGGCCTTGGGCGAGAACCGCGTGAGCGGGCCCCGTTCTGCGTGGCAGCCTGCATCGCCTCGGTCAAGCGCAGGACCACCAGCCGCTCCTGGGCCCGGCCCCGGCCCCGACCACGCAGTACATCCCCAACAACTACGACCCGGCGGGCGAGGAGAAGCGGCCCGTCTTGGAGGGCGCGGAGACGGGAGTTCCTCCCGGCGGGCCCCGGAGGACTGCGTGAGCCTCGGCCGGGCCCGACAGGGAGGATGTAGCTGTGAGAGGGGACGCCCGGGAAGGGCATCCGCGGCGCCGAGGCTGGGGGGCAGGGTGGCCGCAGGGGGCCTCGCCCGCGTTGGCCGCGTCCCCTGGCTCGCCCCCGGCGGAGGGGCCGGCGCAGCAAACCGGGGCGGCTTCGGGGGGCTCCGGGCAGGCAGTGCCTTCCAGCAAGCAACTGCACAGTAGAAATCTGTAGGACTGCTTGGAAGATTTTCTCAGGGGGGCGGCTTGCCAGTTGCTGGTTCCTGGTCTCCGCCGCGCTGCCCGTCCGAGTGGAGCTCACCGAGGGCCGAGACGCCCGGGTCGCGGCCATCACGGCACCCGCTGCGGCTCCATCCCACCGCGCTTCCCTGCGGCAGCCTCCTGAAAGGCCTTTCTTTGGCCCTGTCGTCCCGCCTTGGGAATTCCCCGTGCTGCCTTCTCGAAAGGGAGACTCAGAGCTGCTCGCGGTGCGTGACTTGTACTTTCTTGCAGTTGCCGATGGCTCAGTTTAGGGCTCGCGTGTGTTTGTGACCTGTGGGTTCTGGGGAGGGTGAGTCCTCAGCACCGTACTCCTTACCTGTGGTTTGTGTGTTGCTATCTCATCTCAGAGTGATGGGTACAAACATACTTTGTGGTAATAACATAAGTTGAAGTCATGAACTAGTTGGTGTGCACTTAACTGGTTTTTACTTTTTTTTTTTTTTTTTTTTTGAGATTTTATTTATTTGACAGAGAGCACAAGCAGGGGGAGCAGCAGACGGAGAGGGAGAAGCAGGCCCCCTCTGAGCAGGGTCCCAGATTGGAGCGGGGCTCCATCCCAGGACCCTGGGATCATGACCTGAGCTGAAGGCAGACACTTAACCCACTGAGCTACCCAGTCGTCCTGGTTTTTACTTTTTTAAATCAATTTTAATTTTCAAAGCAATTTTGGGTTTGCAGCACAGTTGAGCAGAAGTCCGAGTTCCCCTACACCCATCACCCCCAAACACATGCAGGTCCTCCTGCACTAACCACATTCCACCCCCCCTCCCAGAGTGGTACATTCATGATCATGGCTGAATCAACGTTGATACATTACAGTCACCCAAAGTCTATGGTTTATGTCAGGGTTCACTCATGGAGTTGTACACTCTGTGGGTCTGGACAAATGTATAATGACATGTATTCATCATTATGGTGCCATAGAGAGTATGTTTACCGCCTTTAAAATCCTCTGTGTTCCTCCTGTTCATCCCCTGCACCCTAACCTGTGGCTACCACTGATCTTTCCAGAGTGTCATGCCGTATGCTACCGTATGCTACTTTTTCACACCGCTGTCACCTACTAACATGCTGCATTTAAGGTTCCTCTACGCCTCTTCGTGGCTTGATAGCTCAGACTTTTACCTTTTGGGAAAAAAAATATTCTTTACCCCAACTGCCTTTTTCTTTAGCAAAAATTCCCAAGTTTAATGAAAAGCTTGTATTACAGAAAACATACATATATATATATATATAATAAAGAGAACATTCTAATGAACCCAAATGTATCCATCACTCAGCTCCAGGTGTAACTAGTTTCTTGCCAGTTGTTTGATTTATCATTTATGACAGCGTCATGGGCATCGTAGCACTTCTCCTAAAAACTGTTCAGTGTATAGTTCAAAGTTCCTTAGGAAAAAAAGGAAAGAAAACCACAATACCATAGCATTCCTTAAAAAACCTTAACAGTGATTCCTTAATATCATCAAATATCAAGGCATGCCATATTTCTCCTATTATCACACGTATGCAGAGAGACATATGCAAATACCTATCCATATACATTTATGTCTAAGGATTTGTAGATTTTCCAGGTCGTTTGGGTCAGATCCGACATGTGGCCTATACATTGCAGTTGATGGATCTGTTAAGCTTCTCTGGGTCCATAAGTCCTCTTAAGGTTCCTTCTTCTCTTTATTTTTCCCTAATTTTTTGTTGAAGGCATTGGACCATTTCACCTATAGCTTCCCACGGCCTGAATTTTGATGATTTTATCCCCTTTTATTGTTAACTGTGTCAGGCTGACCTTCATGATTCCTGCCAACTGGTAATTAGGATGTCAGGTTTTGTCAGATTCTAGTGTGGGGTTTGTGAGGGTTTTGTTTTGTTTTTGCTTGTTTGGGAAGAAACAAGACTTCCTTATAGGCGATGGAAGACTTCCATTGAGATTGTGTAATTTCTTTTTCTCTCTCTGTGATGTCAGTAGCCCTTTGAATCATGGGGGACTGCCAAATGGCAGCATTCTGTTTCTGTCCTTTGCTCCTTCGTACATTAACTGGACTGCTTCAGTGAAGAGAAGCTTATACCGCGTTTCATTGTTCCCAAGTACATTGTATAAGACAGGCAGAATGGGAAGGTTTTCAATAAGATGATCCCTCAGTCTTCCAGAAGCGACTTTTTAAAAAATATCATTTACGCATCATGGATGCAGACATATATGGTGCGTTTCTGTTTCTATCTATTTGTGCTGGGGGTGGGGAGGAGGATTAATCCAGGTTGACTGCCAAGCCCCTTTCACATGACCATGGGACGTTGATGGCCTTCTGGCGTGACAAGGTGTTCCAGGCTTGTCTTGTGCGTTTCTTGACCTCGATCTGGTTGCACCGTTTCTCTAAGGACCCCTGATGTTTAAAGACTACAGTCTGGGTGCTAGAGCTGCTTGCTGTCCATTGTTTTTAGGCCTCTTCAGAGACAGAGTTGGGAAGGATGTGTTTTGGTAAAGGTAAAATCCATCGTGAGGTGATAAGGATGGAACCCATTCAGGGCTGCAGGACATTGACCTCGTCTGTCTCTGCTTGTATCTGCTTTCAACTGCATGGCAAGTCCTCATGAACCACTGCCCACTGTATTTGTTCCTTTGGTGAATCCCACAGTGTGCAGAACGATACTGTCACCACTGTTCCCACAAGGTAATGACTGAAGACACTTTGGTTGTTTAGAGTTCTTTTCACCTTTAGGGCAGGGTGTGGATGTAAAACCCGTCAGGGATGTCCAGTCACGTCTCTGTGTCTTAAGGTCACTTAGAAGAGTTCCCCTCTGTCTGCTTAAGCCACCACCCAGGTATGCAGTTCATTTGTTTTATTTTACTTCTGATTTTTAGGGATGGCTTTATTTTATTTTGTATTTTTACTATGTAAACATTCACAAGGCTCCAAGTTAGGCAGGCTTGTATACAGCAAGGTATACTCAGAGAGCTCGTATCCTGTCTCCTTTACTTATTCTCTTCTTCCCCCGTAGGCAACCTCTATCTTTATGGTTTATCATTTCATTTTTTAATAAAAAATACAAATAAATATGTATACATATTTTTAAAAACCTTAAAAATGATAAGGTAGTATTTCTAGCTTTTCCCATAACACTAAAATTTTAGAAGAAAGACCAAAACCCAGGGATCAGAGTGAGGTGAAAAAGACAGTCATGCTGGTGATAGGTGTCAGATGTCACAACTTTGGAAACAGTTTTTCAAATATGTCCTAAAGTTTAAAAGAGCTTTGCATTTCATGTAACAATTGTAGTACTTGAAATTTATGGCAAGGAGATAATCCCAGAAGAGTGCTGCAGCATTGTTTATACCAGCAGAAATCTGGAACCACTCCATCTGTACAGCAAGAGGAGGCTAGATAAAAGGTGGTGGTAAAGACTTACAATGGAGTACTTTCCAGGCACCTAAAATGATGATGCATATCTATATTCATTGACATGGAAAAAAGGTCCAAGTCATATTACTGAGGAAACAAAAAAGTTGGGTTGTATCTACGTGTATATCAACCCGTTTATGCAAAATTACGTATTGAAAGCTATCTGTTACATGTATGCATAAAAAGATGAATGAAAGAAAGTTTATTGAAATAGCAATTATTACCGCTAGTTGGTGGGATTTCAGATGATTTTTAACGTCTCTTTTGTACCTTCCTGGATCATATTTTATTAAAGTTTATGGCGTATCTTCGTCTGTTATAATAAAAATCATTCATGTAAATAAAAAATAAGAACAAAGACAATTATGAATACCATATAGCAACCGGAAAAATATTTATGATACTGATGAGAAAAAAATCATAATAGAGTTACATCTGCACAATGATTGTATCTTAAAAATATGTGAGTTTACTGGCAAGGAATAGAAAAGAGTTTTTTTAAAAAACAGGAGTAAATAATGACTGTTTTTGAAGTGACACAGTCGATTTTTCTCATAAAAAATGTCAGCTTTGTTCCACTACTTGCTCAATAAATATATTTTAATTAAATTTAAGTATATTAATAAATAGGTGAAACCTAAATAAAGGAAGAAAGGCAGATTGATAGCAGGTGCTACTGGTTTGGTTGGTGAGAAAGAAAAGTGACCAGAAGAGAGTTGCAAACTGCAGGCAATTTGGAAGAGACATGGCATAGTTATGAAGTTTATAACTTCAACCACACCCCCAAATCAGTCTATGGCAAAATTTCTTTCTCAGAATATTTAAAATAGCATTGATATAGAGCTAAAATGGCCAAAGAAAATAGCAACTCACTTTGTACCCTTTATCTGAGGCTCTTGGTCAAAAATATTTCCAATAATGATGACCACAGAAGAAACACTGCATATGTTAATTTAAATTTGTGTCAACATGAAGCTCTTCAACATAGCCTTGGTCTCATAGAGTTGCCTACAAATTAGTTCTGACTCACTATGGACTTTTCCAGTCTAATTAGACAAACCCTGCCAGACCAGCCCCTTCTTATGCCCATATCTGGGAACTCTGTTAATGAAATATCCAATGGATGTCCACACATATCTAATAGTGTTATGAATGCCTCTGGTTAAAGGCCCCTTAGGATGGAAGAAGGGCTTCCAGGTTCTCCATGAAGATCATCCCGGGGTTTAGCAGACACAATCATCAGAGAAGGCTTTGTACCAGACATGACATTTTCTGCATATTTCAAGCTTTTGAGCCTAGGAGAATCTGAGAATTAATCAGATGGAATCCCAGCCTCCAGATCCAGAAGGATGCTTCTGGTTTCATGGGGACTGAATGCACAGCTACTGTGAGATGATAGCAAGAATGCATTTATCTCTGACAGCTCAGGCTCTTGCCTCCAACAAGGAGAATCAGGAAATTGCAGAAGCCGTGGAAGCTACCAGAGATCATACAGCCGTCACAGCCCTATGAGCTGCCTCAAGGGCACTTGCAGGGAAACTTTTTGGAATTTGGGTGAGTGAGTGAGTGAGTGAGCAAACTGACAGGAGTTCTTGGGGCTCCCACTTCTTCCATCAAAGCAAACATACTGCACCTGTTCTACAGGTCGGACTTCCCATAGGACTTGGTTTGAGGTGTGCGGGCAAACTGTGAAAGACACTGAAGTGGACCAAAAAAATCACTGGGCATCCTCAGTTAAAAACAGGATGTTGGGGCACCCAGGTGGCTGAGACAGTTATGGTTCTGCCTTCAGCTCAGGTCATGATCCCAGGGGTTCCTGCTCAATGGAGAGTTTGCTTCTCCGTCTCCACCCACCCCTGCTCTTGCTCTCTCTCTCAAATAAAATCTTTAGAAAAATAATTAAATAAAAACAAGGTGTTGTCTAAAACATTTTCTGAGCTATCTGATTCTATTAGGACTCTGGGCCTTTCCTTGTCTCTGATCTACTTTATAATTTGTAGATAGCTGAGAGCACTGCAAATGGTCCTTGTCCACAGACATGCAAATTCTGTCCAGGAGGGACAATTGATCCACTCTCCCCTAAAAAAGGACAGTTTTGCATCTTTTTGTAAATTAATTTCCACATTCCTGATCCAACAATCAAAGTGCGATAATTCATCTTCATTGAACCAGTTTTAACATCTTACTGGTTCTCTCATTACTTAATGAGTTAAATAGATTCTTTGACACGTGTTCATTTTGTATTTGTATGAGAGACATGATTTTACAATTAAAAAAATACTTTAAAGAATAATATTGAAACAGAGTCTAGCCTCAGTCTCCATGTTTCATATGTGAAGGAACTGAGGCCCAGGAAAGTGAAGTGAGGAGCAAAGAAGTATCAGCTCAACTTTCCTCACCAAAATAATCCTCCTTATTAAATGTACAAAAGGAACATGTGATGCTGTTTACTCACTCATGCTGTGGAGAGATGAATCAATCATACTACTCCATATTTTATGATATATATACACTAACATTTAGGCTGAATTACTAGCAAAAGATGCTAGAATCGCAGGGACCAGATTTAATGCCCAACCTTCCGACTTCCAAGCATGACTCAGGCAAATCACCTTTTCTTGCCTCAGCTTCCTTGTATGTAAAGTGGAGATAACAATACTACTTTCCTCTTAGGACTGGTATAGCATTAAATTGGATAATGTTCAGCAAGCACCTGAAACTGCCTGGCACTATTATCATCCACGCTAGTCTAAGACACAGTTTGCTTTTAAAGGAGTTATCATCTTGAAATGCACTAATACAAAATACAGGGATACCTGGACTTATCCCTTGGGTGCCATTCTCAAAAGCTGTAACTAAACTAAAGTGTTATATGCTGAATTCTATTTTAATGCTATTAAGGCACCTCTTGTTTACAGCAAAGTATGCATAAATTACTTGATGGAATTAACAATTTTGTAGCACTTCTAGCTACCCTCTGATTTATTACTGGATTTTAATAAATAGTTTTAAGACAGACTCAACCTACATACAGGAATGCATTGTTATTGGCTGAGAGCAACAGTTCTAGGAATGTCTTTGTATGGTTAATACTATGGATTATGTGCCCAAATAGCCTGATTTTAATGTAATTTTGGCAAGAGTTTAGTAAAATCAAATATATTATTGGTAATTAAACTTTGTTTAATAAAGAATATCATCTTCCAGTTTCACATAAAATTATTCTATTTAATCATTACATATTTGACTGTATTTTTCTCAACACATTACTAGTCCCTACAAGCATCCAACCCCAATGTTTGTACATAATGGATATTTAACAAATGTTGTTAAATAATCTATAATCTATTGTACATTGTATTTTATGTCCTACTGGTAACATATGCAGTTGTGACCTGAACATAAGAACAGGAGCTCGGCATTTGTTCTTCCTGTGAGCAGGGACGCTTCTTGATCTTTTTTTTTTTTTTTTTTTTTGTTCTTTCATTATTGTTCTTGCCTCCAAACTCCCCTTTACTGTGCAGTTTTAGGATGCTCTATAATTAGAAGCCAGCCAGGCATCAACTACTTCCTCTGGGCAAGTTTGTGCCTTAACACCTCTCAGTGACCTTCCATGCTAATTAAACTACGTGTGAGAATAAAGAACATTGGTACTTAACTGAAATAAAAAGCAATTAAATGGAAACATTTGGAGATGATTGTATGTTAATAAGAAATCTTAATCAATGTGAATACCTATGAGACTAACAGATGCACCTTTGAAGAATTCATATTTTCTAATAAAAAAAAATACAAACTCCCTTGTTTCCTGACATGTGCACAAGCTCATAAAAGTCTGATTTGTTTCAGAGACAGAAGGAAAAAAAAATTACTGTCTCTTTTATTTTCTTTGTAGTTTTCTAGAAATTGCTAAACTATCCCTGAAGCATAGTTTACTTTCTCAAAAATAGTAATTAAGAGTACTCTAAATTTTTTCCAAGAAATCTAAATTTGGGTTTCTTATCTTTCTAAACCTCAGAAACACAGTAATGTGCATTGTAAGTGAAGAAATAAAATAGATTAAATGAAGAAAGTTTAGATCAAGAGGTAGCAAACTATAGTCACAGGCCAAATGTGGTACTTTTTCTTTCTATATAGTCCATCAGTTGGGAATGGTTTTTACATTTTTAAATAGTTATTTAAAAAAAAAAAACACACAGAAGAATATGAGATGAGGACCAAACTGAAATATTTACTATCTAGCCCTTAAATGAAAAGGTATACCAATCCCTCATTTAGAAATGAGGAACTGGAGGGGCACCTGGGTGACTTAGTTGATTAAGCATCCAACTCTTGGATGGGTCCTGAGATAAACCCCAGCTCAGGCTCCATGATAAGCAGGGAGTCTGCTTGAGATTCTCTCCCTCTCCTTCTGCTCCTCCGCTGCTCATGCCTGCATGCTTTCTCTCTTTCTCTTTCTCTCCCTCCCTCTAAAATAAATAAACAAATCTTAAAAAAAAAAAAAAAGGAAATGGGGAACTGGAAATATTAGTGCAACCTATGTACATAAAAACTATCCTTAAAAAAAAAAGACTATCCTAATTGACAATAAGATGAGTTAAAAGTATGGATTGAAGAAGTTTAAATTTAATTTACTCATTAAATAATGGATTAATCCAATAAATATTTATTTAAATCCAAAAATGTGGCAAGGAATGTTCACACAGTTAGCTCATTTACTTTTTACAAACACCTTAGGAGGTATTCCACACCCCCGTTCTCCTATGAGGAACTAGAACCAGGAGTAATTAAGTACACTGCCCTATGTCACCCCATGACTAAAGCTGGTTTATCTTTGATTCCAAAAACTAAAAGATTGTCACTGTGTCATACCAGCTTTGTTACTGTAAAGAACATGGAGGAATGCTTTTAATGGCCACTAGAGTTTAAGAACTTGTTTTGATTAACAGATAAAAATGATTTGAATTAAACATTACATTTTAGTATAAAACGAATGCTTTGGGGATATTGAAAACAATTTGTTTCTTAAGTAAGACATTTTCCCACAAGTTTTATGCACTATGAATTATCTTTTCAAATATTCTCCTTCTCCTATTCCCCAGACATGTAGGGTACACTTAAAAGCATTTGACAAGGTTCAAATTAATACATTTTCTGAATTATCCAATCCAAATTAGTGAGGGTATTCATATCAACCACAAGAATTATAGTGCTTTATATAATCCATTCAAGGCATATGACCCTGAATAGAGTAACGGCAACAATGCTTCTGACCCATAAATAAGTTTCATCATCCACAAATATAGAAGAGGATTAGTAACAATCATAATTCTCTGATTTCTGCAATCACTTTGCTAGTTTGCAAACTATGATTTCAGACAGAAAGATCTTGGATTAACTCTCATTACATTAAATAAAGATTTGTTTGTTGATAGGAGAAAGTAGGGTGTTGAGAAAATTTGTCCAGATAAATTGAACATACTATGCTCCAGGATACTGTATTTTGGGTTTACATGAACTTCTCATAAATATTCACAGACCTCTTAAAAGACCAAAGAATATTGCATATGATATGCCTAAAAGTAAATCTCATCTAATGTTGACAAAGGGAAATTTCAGTTGGTAAAATGACGCATTATTCTTCTCCACTTTAATTCAACAAGTTTTTCCCCTATTTTTTATTAAATTTGTTTACTATTATATTGTTTATATTCATGTTTTCTATGTGTACAGTGTGCTAGACTTGTACAAAACAATATGAAAGAAGTTCTTCAGGCCCTCTGGAACCTTAGAATTGACTGCAGGAGGCAAGTAATACAATATTTTGTTGATTCTAAGTTTACATTTTTTTGTAATCAAATTAAGATTACATTTTTCAATGTTGCCATCTCAAATTTTAAGATATGTTGTACGGTTGTTGCTATCGACCAGGTTAAACTCAGGATGTAGTTGTCATTGCCTAAAAGTGTTCAACACTTGGTCCTCACTATTCATATTGTCATCATTTCAGTTAAATCACGTGCATGGTTGGTGCTACATGGAGTGAGTCTAATTACACTTAGAATGTCTTAAAAATATTACCATGTGTTATAGCATTAAAATGAAAAATCTCTGCAATGCATAAAAATGCACTGAAACCAGACATAAATTTTACACAAATTAAGCAAATAATTGTTTGGGGGAAATTTTCATACCTTTTTACAATTCCATATTTTATTATAAAGTGAAAACATAAATATGTTATTGCACCTCTGAAAAAGGAAAATATGCCCAAAAAGGTAATGTATTTGTGTGTATGTGTATAAAGGATTGCCTATTTTATACCAGGCAATGCAAATCAGAGCAGGAGATATTGCCAAATCCCTTAAAATAGATAAGAGAAATTTCAAAACAGCAGGACGCTACCATGACTATTGTTAAGGAATTATAGAATGCATGGTTTAAGTGGAAGCATTTTCTTCTTTCTTTCTACATGACATATAAAATAATGTTGTCTCAGAAATCAATGTTATCTGAAATCTGATGAAATATGGTACTTAGAAAACTGTAAACGGTGATGCAAGGCAGTTTGCATCAAAACCAAAATGAATGGTTTAAAGAGTGCAGAACTTTGATGGAAGCCTAGGAAAGCTTTCAAATGAAAGCAGGAGCTGAGTTTTGTGATAAAGACAAGTTGGAATTTAAAAGTGGAAGTAAGGGACACCTGGGTGGCTCAGCAGTTGAGTGTCTGCCTTTGGCTCAGGTCATGATCGCCAGGTCCTGGGATCGAGTACCGCATCAGGCTCCCCACAGGGAGTCTGCTTCTCCCTCTGCCTATGTCTCTGCCTCTCTCTGTGTCTCTCATGAATAAATAAAATCTTTAAAAAAAAAAAAAAAAGCAGAAGTAAAGGTGAAAGTGTTCCAGGCAAGACAAAGATTATAAGCACATATCCGGAATGAGATCAAGTCTGATACATCCAGGGGCAGGCATAGACATAAACTTAGCTATAACAAAAAATAATATTTTGAGAATTGTCACAGGACTAGATGTGAAGCTTCCTAACAGTCAGACTAAGGAATTCAAGTCATACACTTGGAGATCATATGATCGTTATTTCTCCTTTATTTGGGAAGAATACTGGGTTTTGAATTCTAGGTTGGCTTTTTTTTTCTTCCAGTAGTTTAAACATACTAGTCCATTATATCCTAATTGCTGTTTTTCTGTTAGGAAGTTATCAATATGTTGTCCTTGATGCTTTGGAGGTAATGTAGTTTTTTCATATTTATCTAGCTTGATATTTACAGGCTTTTCTTAGTATTTTTTAAAATTTTATTTTATAGAGCATGAGTGTCAATGGGGAGGGGGGGCAGAGGGAGAGGGAGAGAGAACCTTAAGCAGGCTCCATGCTTGGCACAGAGTGGGGGCTTGATCTCACAACCCAAGACCATAACTGAGCTGGAACCAAGAGTCAGATGCTTAACTGACTGTGCCACCCAGGTGCATATTTTTAGACTTTTTAAAATATCAGTTGAAGTCTTCAGTCAGTTTTGGAAAATTATTGACCATTACCTCCACTTCTGCCAAGACTTCTTTCTCCTTTCCTTCTGGGACTCTAATTACATGTAAATTGGACTTTTTACTCTGCCTCACAGGTATTTAACTGTTTTATTTTCCCTTCTGTTTTTCCTCTGTGCTTCAGTTTAAATCTTTTGTCATGACCTTTTAGTTTACCAGTCCTACCTTCTGGTGTTTAATCTGCTTATTAAATCCATTTATTGAGATCTTAATTGAGGATATTATATTTTTCAATTCAGCAAGTTCCACTTGATTATTTTGCATAGATTCCAATTCTCCAATAAAATTATCCATCTTCTGTTTTCTTGGACATTCCAATCATACTCATTCTCACGTCATTGATAATTCCAATATCTAGTTCACCTGTGAGATTGTTTACATTGTCTGTTTTGTGTCATTATTGTTCTTGTCTTCGATTTTCCCTGTATAACCCTATTATTTAACAATCCTAGTAGCTTTTGATTGAGTGCTAGGCATTATTATTAGCAACTATAAAAGTTCTGGATGATGTTATCATTTTCCCAGCAGAGTTCCATCTCTTCTTTGCTGGACAGAGTGAGGGTGATTTCTCTTAATCCAATCAGGGAGTGAGCCAAATTAAGGTTGCACTGCTCTTAAGCAATACTCAGTATATTTGTGGCTTGTGTTATTCTTAAAGTTTAGTGTGCTGAGAATTTCCATTGAGAACTTGATTGATTCGCCAGGCCCCCAAACCCTGGCAGGCCTGAAATCTAACCTCTGTGTTCTGTGACACTGGAAATTTCTAATCTACATTTTAGTTATTTTCAGATTTAATTTGTAGCATAGTGTAGCTTCAGTATTTGGTAAATGTCTTGGGAACAAAACTGGTATGTGTTTGAAAATACTCAAGATTCTAGTTTTGTGTCTTTAGTCATTTTAGATCGCCAAATGGTATAATGTCTCTGTCCTCCAAAGTGGTCCTTTGCCTGGGCAAAGCTCATCTGTTTTTGGCCTCTTGCCATGTCAGAACCTAATAATGAATTCTAGTAACACTGGTTACAGATTGTTTGCTCAACTCTCCACAATTCACCTCTCTCTGGACTCTTGGATTCTTTAGCCTAATTTCTTCAAAAGCTCACTGGTGCCTTTATATCCAATATTTTTGCATTTTATTTGCCTTTTCTATTTATTCTTTAAAAGATTGTTGGCTTACAGAAAACTAATATATTTTACTTGGATATAGAATTCTCAGATCTATAGGTCCCTAAGCAAGAGACTGTTATGTTATAATAAACTTGTTATTTGCTACAGGATAAAAGAAAATAAACTGGGAAAGATGGAACAGACCTTGACAAATGTGGTCATGGCAGAAATTGAAAGGAAACTTGAAACTCTGAGAGCATTCTTCCTAATCTTTAAAACACCTCCAAGGTAGATATTCTTGGCCTCGTTTTATAAATGAACAAAAACATAAAAAGACTTAGACATGTATTTTCCAGCTCCAAAACCTATACATCTTCTGTTTGGCACAGTGGAGCTTAGTCTGAACTGGCTCTGCCATCACTAAGCCTCAATTATTTGACCTGTCAGATGAGAATAATAATGTCTGTTTCATAGAATTATGGTCAAGGAAATGAATATACATGAAAGCACTTCATTAACTATAAAGAGGTCAATTTTTAAGGGAAACTGGAATTTGTTTTATCAGGTACGGTAAGAAACACACACATATAAATGGCTTCATGAAAAAGAAGTTGTTTACATTCACAGATTCTGAGAAACTGAAGGCATAGCAACATAGCATGGGGAAACACCAAGTTCCATCAAGTGGCAGAGGGAGTGAAGGGAGAATCTGGGCAAGAGCCCTTAGGATGGTTTCTCCAGGAAAAAATGAGTGATGTTGGGTAAGCAAGTTTGGGAGATTGGCTAGTCTAAATCATTTCAGTGGGCTCTGGGGTATAGGGTCTGTCCCTAGTTGTCTGGTACCTGGCCCTGGTGTGATTAGGGCAAGTGGACAGTGGTCCACAGCATGAGAACCCAATAAAGGAAGTGGTTGGGGGTATGGGCTCTAGATGTTTGTTTGCATATGAAAAACACACTCTCAGGTGAGTTCTTCCCTATTTCTAGGAATTAGCTAATCCTGAGAATAGCAGTCTCTCCAGGGTAAGCAAGGCTCCAAGATGTCAAAGCATCAAAATGAAGAAACAAAAGATTTCACACAGTATATAGATAACAGTGGCATCTATCATCCTCAAACACCAATATTCTGCTAACTCTGAACTCATGAGGAATAGTAAAAGATTCTAAAATTTTAAAATCCTGCCTGGGCACCAGTTTGGTGTCTATGATGACATGTGTACATAGATCCCTCATGGAGACTCCCATAGCTCAGGAAAAAAATGGAATCTCATGTTCCCATGAGTAAACATTATAGTGTCATCATTGATATTTTACTCATTAATTCAGTGCTGTTTATAAAATCCCTAAAATGTGATGTTGATGGCAATAGTATTTCAATTAATAAATTTAACATTCCAAGTTTATTTTCAAGCAGCTGTTCCTTATTATATGAATAATTATTTTCTAAGAAAAAATCATACCAGAAGCATATTTTTAAAATATACCACATTATACAGATTATCTCCATTATTTGTTTTTTATTGAATTCTCTACCCTGACTATAAACACATTTGCAATTTGAACAGTGCTCAACAGTGTTCAAACTAACAAATTAGCTTGCTTCTCAAACACAAATGCTTGTGGGGCATTTTTTGCAGTGTGGGAGTCTGTTAGCTTCAGATCTATTAAGAGAAGAAAAGTCCCCATGCTGTATAATTTTGTTTTCCTAAAAGGTGGGCAATTAAATGAAACAATTTCTGAATTGTATAATTTATTAGTGCAAAACCAAACCAATTTATTAGTGCAAACCAATTTATTAGTGCAAAACCATATATCGTAACAATCAACTCCCAAATATAAGGAATTCTATTCCAATTATTGGAATAACTAATTTTTTTTCAAAGACAGTGTAAGTACAATGTATTACATAATAAATAAAATTATCCTTTTGGCAGAGGGAGTAGATGGTGAGCACACAAGAATATCCTTTATTTTCCAAATCCTCCCTTAAAAACTGTATGTTGGGAGGAAATAGTTCTTATCTTATGTTTCCCCCACACAAAGAAAGTTCATATAGTGGAATTCCTTGCCTTCTCTGTCCTTTCCTCATTCCACCATCGGAAGAAGTTGAAGGTCACTACAATGATGGATGCATTTGGAAATAATATCTGGGTAATCTTCCCAGCTCAGCACTGTTTCTTCTTCCTCATGCTGGTGAGCCGATTGACAGAAAGCAAAACTCCTTTCTGCTCCTTTGTACCATGAAACTCTCCTGGCCAGCCACCTCTACCAGGAAGACCTGCAACCAGTGGGGGTAGGCTGCCTAATTCTGAGTTTACTGACCAAACTAGTCTGGTCATTATTGGTAATAAAGATGATATTTGGCAGGGGCAGGGGTGGTGGGGCACCTGGCTGGCACAGTCAGTTAAGCATCTGACTCTTGGTTTCAGGTCAGGTCATGATCTCAGGGTCATGAGATCAAGCCACACATTGGCTCTGTGCTCAGTGTGGAATCTCCTTAAGATACTTTCTCCCTCTGCCCCTTCCTGTTCATGCTCTCTCTCCTCTCTCTCAAACATATTTAAAAACCTTAAAAGAAAAATAAAGATGATATGTTGACCTCCATCTTTATTCTCTTATTTCTCGATTGTTTAGAATCTGGACAGAGGAGATGACCCTGTTCACTTAGAGACCTCCACATTAAAGAATTCAGTATCACTCCACTTCCATTGTATTTTAACATTAACAATATTTCTAGTACTTGTTTCTTTTGTGCCCTGTCATTGAAGTATGAACAAATGATACAGATTTATCCCATTTCCTTTCCACTATTTATTACCTTGACTAATGGACTAAGGATGCCTTGTTATACCAGTAGTTTCCTATTGGGGGTCTTAGAAGACCTGGAGCCCTCCGGAGTTTTCAGATGAGCTTTACAAACTGTGTTCAGGAGGGCATGGGGTTGGGAAGTAGGAATATTGGAGAAATTAGAGTGAGAAGATGGAGACTCCAGGAACCTCACCCCAGCTTCAGAAAGAACAGTTCAACTCTCTTCTATTTAATACACTGAGTTGCCATAAAAGCATAAGTTTGAAGAAATTCTCTATTTTAAAATGGTGGGTTAAACCTACTATCTCCTACCACCTTTCCTGATTAGGTAAATATTTAGCAAGATGCTTGTGGTACAAATCATTTTACACCTGACAAAAAGAATTTTCCCTTCATACTTAGTATAGAAGCTATAACCTGAGCCATACATAACACAGTGAAGAGTTCCCTGAAGTCAAGTCAGGAACTAGCATGTTGGGGACAGAGTACTTTTCGACACAGATGCTCACTCTAGAAGTTCAACTTTTAGTTACCTTTCCTTTTGATCTTCTTAGAGCTACTAAAGTCTGGTCATGAGAGAACCTGAGAACCAGTCCTCTGCCCCTGAATTATAATATATAAAGAGATTTTTATAGCCTTAAATTGGATCCAATGATATATAAATAATCATAGGCCAACTGCTGAGTGGAAATCTGAATGATAAAAAGCTCTTCTGCTCAGCAGGAAGATGTTTGCTGTCTGAGCCCTCTCAAAAGTTGCCCTTGCCAGGTTCAGAAACCATACACTCTAGTTGCCCATCTGCTGACTAAACTGTAGTACATATTTTGTAATCTTCTATAGGTCAGATGTTATGTCTTAAATCCTATTTTCCTGTGCCACAAACAGCAAACAAACATCTTGTTGGCTTTGTAGTGGCAGCCAAAATTGTAGTGTTTACACGTTTACTATCTTGTAAACCGAATGAGGCAGTTGGAAAAGAAAAAAAAATAAATAAATTTCCTGGCCAAATATCTCCAGGAAGCTAGCTAAAGGAAATGTTAGTTACTAAGGGATTTTGTCCTAATAGCAAGGAAGGGCTAAATTCCATGTAATAAACATGAGGTCTTCCTATAATCCACTCATAGCACATAAAACCCATTCCTAAGAATTAAGAAGCATTTTTGCTTTTTTTTATGAATACTCCTCAATAAAAATAAAGCTCAAGTATAGTATCCCTCCATTCAGGACTGGCTATGTAATTCTCAGGGTCTTGTGCAAAATGAAAGTGAAGGGTCCCCACCTAGACTCACATGCATGAGGAAAAGATGAGAGACCATTGAAAACCCACACCAAAATGCTTTTCACTGCCTTTTACCAAACCTATTTCTGGAACAGATACGATGAAACTGTTTCCCTATCTTGATTTCTTACTTCCATATCTAGTGTTTGTGAACATCTTCACAATCCTCACCTTAGCCATTGCCAAATTGACATTCCATCCATAATTTAGTCAACATTTCTATTTTACATAAGAGAACAATGTCTTTGTTCTCTTCATGTCAGTTGTGAGAACTAGCAACTGGCTTACTTTTCAGGGCCAGCCACAAAGCAGAATGGCTCTTTGTTTTCGTGGACAAGTTGGTGGGTTTGAGGAAGCAAAACTGAACGTAAATCTGAAATGAGCACAACCATACTACATGAAGGGGGAGAAGAATTTGATGTGTGAGGAATAATTCAGGAAGGATAGAGCAAGAAGAAAGGGGAGAGAAGATTCAGGAAACAAACTTTGAGGTGTACAATAAGATTCTTTTTTCAATCTTCAAGATTATCAACAAAATCTGTGTAATTGGGTGTTTGTGAAACTCACAAGAAAAAAAAGTAGAGTGCCACTCCGGATCTCTATGTCACAGAATTGCAGCTACTAATGCAAAAACAAAACAAAACAAAAACAAAAAAAAAACAAAAAACAAAAACTGGAGGATAAGTAGGAATTTTGAGAGCATGAAGAATCTTGGAAATTAGACTCTTAGAAGAAGGAATGGGGAATTTGGACTTCCATAGGCTATGGCATTAGAGGACTGGAACCACATTTTCTAGTTCAGAAGCAATGGGTGTTCCAAGCTCCCAAGGGATTCTTACAGTAGTAATGAGAGCTTTACTAAGTGCCAGCCCTCATGGGCACCATTTCCCATGTATCAGCTCATGTAATCATCCCAACAACCCTATGAAATAGGTATTATTTTGCAGATGATGAAAATAAGATAAAAGAGGTTATGTGATTTTCCCAGGATCAGACACCAAGAATTAGAGGTAGGATTGGAAACCAGGCAGTTGGCTTCCAAAACCAATGACCCTGACTACTATAAAACTCTGTATTCTGTATATACCATCTCCTGGTCCAAGAAAGTAGATACTATCATTCAGAATTTACAAGTTAGGTAACTGAAGTCAGGAATATTAAGTAACTTATCAAAGAGAAGCTAGTCAGTGGCAGAACTGAGATCAAAGAGGATATAGCTGATTCCACATCCTCACTTTTCTTCTAACCCCTTTTGGGTCATCTGAATAGTTTGTAAGGTTCAAATTCTAGCTCTGCTCTTGACTGTCTATGCAGCCTGAGCAAATCACTTAATCTGCTAGATTTTTAGTTTTTTCATCTGTAATGTTGCAATTATAACTACTTTGAAGCATATTTCTAATGGAATATGAAATAACACATGTGAGCTAGAATGCATTATGCAAATATAAGGTATATTTACTGCTGTTGTATTGGAATGCAAGGACAGCACTTCCCATCATGCTTTTTACTCTCCCATTGCTCAATATTCACAAAAGAGGGAGGGAAGAGATCTATCTTTTGAACAGTGTTAATTTCATTCTATGGCTTTTGATTATTCATCCCTCTGAGTGATCCAGTCTCATTATATTCAGTCATTCGCTCTAAATGCTTGGCAGGCATCCAAATAGTTATTTGTTCAACTCAATAATCTAAGTCTATTGTCTTAAATAAATCATACCTGACAAATAACTCATGCTTCCAAATGATCTTTAAAAGTGGGTGCTAAAGTGACATTGTCAATTCCAAAAATCATAGATGATTTTAAGGCTTTTAACGAAACAACTTAAAAGTCTGACATTTTAATTTATTGGTGTATTGCTTCCTATAACTGTACTTTGATTAGTTTCCACTACTTCCCAAGCAGTAACTTTTTCATGTGAAATATAATTTACACTTTTAGAAGAAATCAGCTATGAACAGTGCAGTCATGAGTAATGTAAATAGAAACCTCTCCTTGAAAAGCCAATAATCTGTTTTATTTAATTTTCTCATTTTAAAAATGTTAATGTCAGTAGCCACAAACATACAAAAAGCTGCATGTATTTAATTTCCACAAAAATATATTGGGAACTCATTTGTATAATTTTGGAATCTCACTGAGGAGTATGAAAAATAAATGTTACTTTCTCTTATAAAAACAAAAGTACACTAATATTATGATCCTAAGTGTCAAAAATGCTGGAATTCAGAAGCTACACCAAGAAAAGATAAAGTAATGAAATAATATCTAATCAATATATTTGAATAATGTAAGATTAAAGTCATTAAGTAGGCAGTAAATGTTTATCATTTCAATCAAGTCAAAGTTGTGTTTTAATGGATGAAAGCATTGGCATGAGTAACTCAGAAGAATATATCATCAAAACAATTTGTATTAAATATATGAGTACTTTGCTCTTTATTTGAATGTAAATTCTGGGAGCAACTCATTTTGGTATATTTATGACATTACAACTAGATAATGAAATGTGCTGAAAATGTCCAATTAAGGAAAATTGGTAAAACAGATGCAATTTCGTATTGTTTTTCCCAGCTCACTGCTCAGCATCCTCTTCTATAATAGGACAGAAAACATGGTATGGCTAATCCATAGCACTAGCCTAAAATGAACCTGGCTTGTCTCCTAGATTGATTAGTAACTACTTCTCTACTGGTCAGAAGTCAATATAAAACTAGGTGGATTAATTTAAACAGTTCTCCCTTTGATCTGTCCTCAAAGAATCATCAAACTTATGCCCAGAAAAGACAGAAAGAAAGCAGATCAAGTGGCAATATAAATACATTGGAAACAGATATGCTGTAATTTATATGCCAGCAGATAATTGATAACAGAATGCTTTGTAATTAAATATAATGCATCCCATATAAACACAGTGTTATGTTTTAGTAACCATATTTCTGGAATATAGTAACAAAATACAAAAAAATAGAGCCATTAAATTACTCAGAGTGAAATCTATTAACAATATTGAACTTTTCTATCAAGATTTAGATTGTGATAAATTGACTTACGGTTTATATTATTAGTTAAAAATAAAATATTAATGAAAAAAGGTTTTCAACCATTTTTGGCCATCAACAATTGCCTCTAATAATTAAAGTGCCAGCTTGTTTAATGCTTATATTATAAAAGTAACAATTTGGGGGACATGGCTGGCTCAGTTAGCAGAGCATGCAACTCTTTAATCTTGGGTTTGTGAGTTCAAACTCCACCTTGGGCATAAAGCTTACTTAAAAAAAACACAATTCAATATTATTTTAATACTATATATTATAATTACCATATATTGACTATATAACTTGTTTTCATGTTCAATCACCTGCAGGGATACCCATATTTCTTCAAAAAGAATAAATGCACTTCAAAAAGAATAAATGCATTTCACATAGGGATATGTCAGATCACCCTTAAGAGGTCAGAGTTTATCAGATCACACAGTTACCTGATACTTTGGGGACTATTTACCCAGAAAATTCAGGGAATTTAGACAAAGATATGGGTTTCCTCTTTAAAAAAAAAAAAAAAAAAAACACAAAAACTTTAAATTATAGGGTCAGCTGAGTTCAAGGTCCTAAAGGCATCAGCTAATTAAGCAATGATCTGATGCCCTGGAGCTGTCTACAGATTGCATTTAAAAAGTAACTGATGGGGCAGCCCAGGTGGCACAGCGGTTTAGCGGTTTAGCGCTGCCTTCAGCCCAGGGTATGATCTTGGGGTCCTGGGATCGAGTTCCACATCAGGCTCCCTGCATAGAGCCTGCTTCTCCCTCTGCCTGAGTCTCTGCCTCTCTTTCTCTCTGTGTCTCTCATGAATAAATAAATAAAATCCTTAAAAAAAAAAAAAGTAACTGATGGATCAAGTTGCATAGAACAAAACACACACACACACATATGCCCATGAACACATGTACACACAAGCACACAGTAAATGAGTGCATATAAAGACTAGCGAAAATGAATAAGATCTGGAATCTAGTTAACAGGGTTTAATGTCAACTTCCTCATTTGATATTGTACTACGGTTATATAAGATGTCACCATTTGAGAAAAGGACACATGGGACTCTGTGTACTATTTTTGCAACTCCCTATGAGCCCATAATTATTTCAATAATAAGTTTTTTTTAATAACCCCATGAATAATATGTCTCAGTGAAATGATATATTACTTATGTGTAGCATGCTGGATCAGTACTACAGAAAAAGATCTAAATATAATTTTTTTAATGGGGCATTAATTTATTGTCATTTCTACCACTTTTTGATTCAAAGCTTTTAAAAAAAATTAAGCTTAGATTAGGATTCAGATCATTATCGGTGGTGTACTGGTAAATGCTTAAGAGCCAGTTCTTGAGGAGGGAGCCCTGATTTGTAGCATTTGCCATTTTCCATAATGTAAATATTCCACCATGATTAATTTTAAACTACTAGTGGAATACCCAGTTCATAAAATTCCTGGAAATTTAGCCGTTCTCATATGAAACCTATTGCACCAAGAAAGAAAATGAGTTCTGACTGGGTATGCATCCTCGTGGCCCCTTGGACTCCTTGCCCCATAGAGAGGATGCAGTAGGGCCAGAGTGATTCAGGAGCCCCTTGTCTAAATTAAATCATCATCCCATATGCCAACTGCATCAACTCAATCCTCTATTGTTCATTCACTTTATATATTTAGCCAAGATTAGAAATATTTAGTAAAAGTTGAAGAAGACATGCTCACTAAGTATTTCTTTGTGGGTTAATTCCTATTTCGATGGTCTTCCTTATCACATACCTGAATCATGCCACAGGCTGTAACCAATATTTTTATAACTGATTCTAGAGAATCAAAGCACCTTCTCCTATTTGTACACAGTAGATTCCAGTAATTACTTCTGCAAAGAATGATGAGGCTTCTTAGGAGATTTTGTGCTCTTGACTTAAAATATTCATTTCTCTTCTGTGAAAGAAGATCATGGTCTTTAATAAAGTATGTGTTTGCTTTCTGCATCTTCTCTTCTTCTTGAAGATTATTTGGAGAACTTATTTGCTTTTAGTCTTTCTAGACAACATTAGACAAATTATGAGTGTCCTTATTCCCTGGGGTGGAATCCCATTCATTTCTATAATCTGTCTAATCATTTTTGCATCATTCAAATTAAAATCCCCCAAAAGTGTGTTAACTTGGTTCAAGATCACTATGGAAGTTTTATGTTAATTCAGTTCGTCTCTTCCTGTGATTTTCTATTAAAGTAAAATAAAATTTAAAATGATTTCCATGCCCTACAAGATAGTACATACATTTTTTTCAGACTGCAGATAAAATTAACTTAGTGAATTATAACTGACATTGTATTTTAATGAACAGCATGGCACAGCCCAGCACAACATTAGAATGAATAGAATAGAATAGAATAGAATAGAATAGAATAGAATAGAATAGAACTATCCATTTATTATATACTGCATAGAAAACTATCACCAGAGTTGCAATCTAAAACTTCTAGTTTACCTTTAGTAATAATTTGACAAATCAAATTCCACAACCCTAATGGCCTTGCCCTCCTTTGTGCCCTCAACCTCCTTCAGTCCTCTCTTTCACTCATCTCCCACACTGGCCTCTGTGTTTCTTAAACACATCAAGTTCATTTTGGTCTTAGGAACTTTGCCATTACAATTCTATTTCTCAGAAGTTCTAAGAATGAAGACATCTCTTTCTAGTTCTAGTTTGATTTTTCCCTTATATTTAAAGACAGTGAGCATCTTTTCACATACTTTTTGCTCATTTGGATATACTATTTGGTTAGGAACCTGTGCAAGTCTTTTCCCCATTTTATTTTTGAGTTGTCATCTTCTAATGAACTTGTTGTTCTTTATATTTTTATATATGAATGCCTTGCTGAATCTATGTATTGGAAATTTCTTCTCCTAATTTACCTTTTTGTTCTCCTACTGGTATCTTTTCATAAGAAAGGCCATTTTATTTATTTATTTAGGTCAGTACTTTGACATTTTGTTTCAGAAACCTTTGCCTATCTAAAGGCATAAGGATTTTAATTGATGTTTTCTACCAAAAATTTTTTTGCCTTTCCATTTTAGGGCAATGATATATTTCAAATTAATTTTTATATGCAGCATGAGGCAAATGTCAAGGCACATTTTTTTCCATAAGGATATGTCCTTGCTCCATCCTGTATTTAGCAGTTTCAACTGTCTTACCTTAAGTGCCCATATATATGTGTGGGTCTATTTCTAGACACACTATTCTGTTCCACTGGTCTACTTTTCTGTCTCCATATCAACCCCACACTATCTTAAACACTGTAGCTTTATAGTGGTTCTTTAAAATATTGGACTTTACAATCCCATTTATAATTGCACTCAAAAGCATAAGATACCTAGAAATAAACCTAACCAAAGAGGTAAAGGATCTATACCCTAAAAACTACAGAACACTTCTGAACAAAATTGAGGAAGACACAGAAATGGAAAAAATATTCCATGCTCATGGATTGGAAGAATTAATATTGGGAAAATGTCTATGCTACCCAGGGCAATTTACACATTCAGTACAATCCCTATCAAAATACCATGGACTTTCTTCAGAGAGTTGGAGCAAATAATCTTAAGATTTATCTGGAATCAGGAAAGACCCCAATTAACCAGGGTAATATTGAAAAAAGAAACCAGAGCTGGGGGCATCACAATGCCAGATTTCAGGTTGTACTACAAAGCTGTGGTCATCAAGACAGTGTGGTACTGGCACAAAAACAAACATCTAGATCAATGGAACAGAATAGAGAATCCAGAAATGGGCCTTCAACTCTATGGTCAACTAATACTCAACAAAGCAGGAAAGACTATCCACAGAAAGGACAGTCTCTTCAATAAGTGGTGCTTGGAAAATTGGACAGCCACATGCAGAAGAATGAAACTGGACCATTCTCTTACACCATACACAAGGATAAACTCAAAATGGATGAAAGATCTAAATGTGAGACAAGAATCCATCAAAATCCTTGAGGAGAACACAGGCAACACCCTTTTGGAACTTTGCCACAGCAACTTCTTGCAAAATACATCTATGAAGGAAAGGGAAACAAAATCAAAAATGAACTACTGGGACTTAATCAAGATAAAAAGCTTCTGCACAGCAAAAGAAACAGTTAACAAAACTAAAAGACAACCTACAGAATGGAAGAAGATATTTGCAAATGACCTATCAGCTAAAGGGCTAGTATCCAAGATCTATAAAGAATTTATTACACTCAGCAGCAAAGAAACAAACATGAAATGGGCAAAAGAGATGAACAGAAATTTCAACAAAGAAGACATACATATGGCCAACAAGCACATGAGAAAATGTTCCACATCACTTGCCATCTAGGAAATACAAATCAAAATCACAATGAGATACCATCTCACACTAGTGAGAATTGTGAAAATCGACAAGACAGGAAACAACAAATGTTGGAGAGGATGTGGAGAAAGAGGAACCCTCTTGCACTCTTGGTAGGAATGTGAACTGGTACAGTCACTCTGGAAAACAGTGTAGAGGTTCCTCAAAGAGTTAAAAATAGAGCTACCCTACAACCTAGCAATTGCACTACTGGGAATTTACCCCAAAGATACAGATGCAGTGAAAGACCGAGACATCTGCACCCCAATGTTTATAGCAGCAATGTCCACAATAGCCAAACTTCAGAAGGAGCCTTGGTGTCCATCAAAAGATGAATGGATAAAGATGTGGTATATATATATATATATATATATATATATATATATATATATATACACACACACACACACACAATGGAGTATTACTCAGCCTTTAGAAATGATGAATACCCACCATTTGCTTCGACGTGGATGGAACTGGAGGGTATTATGCTGAGTGAAGTAAGTCAGAGAAGGATGAACATTATATGGTTTCACTCATACAGGGAATATAAAATATAATGAAAAGGATTATAGGGGAAAGGAGAGAAAATGAGTGGGAAAAATCAGAGAGGGTGACAAAACATGAGAGACATTTAACTCTGGAAAATGAACAAGGGGTAGTGGAAGGAGAGGTGGGTGGGGGGATGGTGAGGGGAGCACTTGACGGGATGAGCACTGGGTGTTATACTTTATGTTGGCAAATCGAACTCCCGTTGAAAAAAATAGAACAAAAGACCTTCCTATCACCCATGAAATTCCAAGGGATTTAGGGGTTTTGTGTCAGGAACTGAGGGCAAAGGTCAGATATTAGAACAGAAGATGCTCCTAGTGCTATTATAACTTAGGACATTACCAGGGTTGTATGAGCTCTGTGCCAGAAACCGGTGGCTGAGACCAAAAGATATACATTTTTTTTATTATTCCACTGTCAGCAAACTATTGCCCAAAGGACAAAACTGGCTCACAACTTGTTTTTGTAAATAAAGTTTATTGGAAAAAAAATAAAATAATAAAATAAATAAAATAAAATATTGGACTTAAGCAACAAAAAGGAATGAGCTATTAATGTATGCAATAACTTGGATAGATATGAAGGAAATTATGCTGAGTGAAAGAACTCAATCTAAAAGGTTACATGCTGTATGGTTCCATTAATATGACATCCTTGAAATTACAAAATTATAAAGATGGAAAACATGTTAGTGATTGCCAAGAATTAGATATAAGGGAAGGAAGAGCAGGAGGTGGGTGTTATAAAAAGTTAGCACAAGCCTAAAGAATCCTTGTTGGAATGCAACTATTCTACATGTTGACTATGGGGGTGATAACATAACTCTCTCTTGTGGTAAAATTACATGGAACTAGGGGTGCCTGGGTGGTAAAGGTCAATTCTTGGTTTTAGCTTAGATTATGATCTCAGGGTTATGAGATCAAGACCTGGGTCAGGGTCCACACTCAACATGGAGTCTGCTTGGGATTCTCTCTCCTCCTTCTACCCCTCTCCACCATACTCTGTCTCTAAAATAAAGTCATAAATACATACATTCATATGTACATACATAAAATTACACAGAACTAAATATAGAAACACACATATGAATGCATATAAAGCCGGTGAAATCTGAATAGGGTGAGTAGGTCGTATTAATGTCAATTTCCTGGTTGTGATGTTGCACTACAAGTCATAAAAGACGTCACCATTGGGGGAACATAGGAAAATATTACACAGGGTATCTGTATCATTTCAAACAATTGCATATGAATCAATAGTTATCTCAGAACAAAAAGTTTAATGAAAAAATATTGAGTTTTCCAATAAACATAGGATATCACCCCATTTATTTAGATCTTTTAAGTTTTCTTTTGGATGTTTTGTATTTTCCAGTGTAGAGTCCTTGTACATTTTTGTTAGATTTCTAGGTATTCTAGGTATTGATGCTATTTTAATGACACCATTTTAAAATTTCATTTTCCAGTTGTTCATTGCAAGTATGGAAAATACAGCTCTTTTTGTAAGTTGATTTTTATAGCTAGTAATCTTGCTAAATTCACTGTCATAGTTATTTTTACTTTATTTCAGATTTTTAATATTTTTATCATCTGTGAATAATGATAATTTGATTTTTATTTCAAAATTTTATGTTTTTATTTCTTTTCTGAATTTATTGCACTAGCTATGATCCCTAGTACAATACTGATTAGATGTGGTATTATTGGCTATCCTTGTCTTATTCATAAACTCATGGGAGCATGTTCAATTTCTCATTATTCAATATGATTTTAGCTATATGTTTTAACAAATGATTTTACCTATCTCTTTATCTTTTATGATTTTTCTCATTCTGTTAGTATGGGTGGTACACAAGTCTCTTATATTTTGTTCTATTCTTTCCATTCTTTTCTTCTTACTGGAGTTCAGTTTGAATATCTCCTATTTTTTAAATTTGATAATAATGTCTTCTGCTCTGTTCAGTATGCTCTTAAACTGACCCAGTAAGTTCTTAATTTCACAAATTATGTTTTGCAGTTTTTAATGTACAGTTGATTTTTTAATAAAGATTCCAATTTTCTTTCAAAATTCCCAAATATTTGTTCATTTTGTTCATGTTTTCCTCTATTTTTTAACATACATTTAATAGTTATTTTTAAGTACTTTTCTGGTAACTCCAAGACTTGAATCATCTTCTGTTGCTTGGATTTTTTTAGTCATATTTTTTCTCCCTTTTTTGTACCTAGTCATTTTTTTCTATGTAAGAAATTGTGAATAAAGGAATCATGGAGACTGGAGTTGATGCTATCTTCCCCCAGAGAAGGGCAGATCGAGTGAAAAGATGCTTATCTTATTCTAGTGAAATGCTGAGCTGAATAAGGACCAAAAGGCTGTGGAATATTTGACTCAGCCCATTTAGTCTCCCATCCAGTGCCATATCATGCTTCAAAACTAAGCAGATTTTCCAGAGAGAAAATAAGTCAAATGTTCAAGGATTCTTTAGATTCTAGTTCATAATACTAGTCCACTTTAAAATATTTGCTGGTTTCTCTTTCTCCCATTAGAATCTCTATCTTTATGGCAAGCCCAGTCCTTAGCCTTTGCCCACACTTGGTAAATGCTCCCAAGCATGCTCATCTCAGCTCATCAAAGAAGGGTTCTTTGAGCACTTCAACTAAAAAAATAGGACAAAGAACTTCAATAGACATATCTCCAAAAAAGACATATACAAACAGCCAACAGGCACATGAAAAGATTCTCAATATCATTTGTCATTAGAGAAATGCAAATTGAGATCATAATATGATACTACTTCATGCCCCTAAAATGGTTCTAATTTTTTTTTAAAAAAGGGAAAATAACAAGTGGTGAGGACGTGGAGAAATTAGAGCCTTCTTACACGGCATGTGGAAATGAAAAATGACTTAACCACTGTAAAAAACAGTTTGGTGTTTCCTCAAAAAATTAAACATAGAATTACCAGCAATTCCACCCCTCAGTATATATCCACAAGAATTGAAAACAGGCATTCAAATAACTTACATGCATGTTCAGAGTAGCACTATTCACAATAGACAAAATATGGAATCAACACAAATCCCCATTAACTGATGAATAGATAGACAAATTATGGGAAATGCATAAAATGGCATATTATTCAGCCTTAAAAAAGAGTGAAGTACTAACATGCTATGCTGCAGGTTAATATTAAAATATTATGCTAAGTAAAAGAAGGCAAATACATAAGGACAAATAGTATATAACCCATTTATATTAAATACTGAGAATAAGTTTATCCATAGAGACAGAACACACAGATAGGTGGTTTCCAGGGGCTGAGGGAATAGAAGAAAGAGGAACAACTGCTTAATGGGTATGGGATTTTCTTTGGGTTCTTTGGGGGATGATAAAAATGTGTTGGAATTGGATATAGGTGATGGTTGTGCAAGAGTGAGAATGTACTAAATGCCACTGAACTGTTCATTTTTAAATGGTTCATTTTTATTTATTGTGAATCTCACCTCTACAAAGAAAAAACAGAGAGTGCTTTCCCCTAGGGAAGTTTAGGGGAAAGAATGCTTCCATAACTCTACAATGTCTTTTTAAATAAATATTTTAAAATGTACACACTTCTTTCTAGGCATTACAGTGGAAAGAATGGCCTACCCAGAAGTAAACCCCTACATGTTACATTTTAAAATATTTTTAATAATTTATTACTTACTGGAATTATTGTGTTGATTTTACTTATTTCCTTCTCTATGATCTGTCCATGATGATTTTTAGCTCCTGTGCCCAGATTCCCCTTTAGATGCTGTACTAGAGCAGGGACCTTGTCTGTTTTCTTCACTGCTATATCCATACATTTCTTAGAGGGTCAATCCACAATAGGCACTTAACAAATAACTCCTGAATGCATAAAGTGTTTTCAGGAAAAATAGAGCAGTAGCAGTTTTCTTTTAATATTTGTTCATATAAAACGTTCATCTATCTTTGTCCCTGAGTTAATTGATAAACCTGCAGTTATTGGGAGGTTATATTTCTATTGCCTCTAAAGCAAAAATCAGCAGGGAGGAATGGAAAGTAATTTTTACAAGTCAAGGACACATAACAGGTCATTAAGGGAGATTCATTAACACCAAAGATTCACACACAATACAAGTAAGCTAAACTGTTATCAAATACAGCTGCGGGGAAGGCAATTTTGCTATTTCAGTTCTAGGGTATTGTAAGCTCCTTGCAGCCTGGGAAACTTCATAAACAAAACTGCTCTGTTGACTAGACCCCAACATGAAGTGGCAGAAATTAAAGCAGTCAAATCAGGTGCCGTATTGTCAAGAAGTTCCTGAGAGAGATCAGAGAGTGATAGAAAATATTTGCTTACCTGATCTTAACTGACTGGCCAAGGTCTGAAGTACCAAAAAAAAAGATCATCGCAATCAATGAACCTGCTCTGAGCAGTGGTTCTCAAGGGCTCCTCAGATCCCCTTTAGGTCCTACTGCAATATGAAAACAGCACGGATGATATTCATCCAGCCTTCTTTCATTTCATTAAGCGTTATTGCCAAATTTAGATCTCACTTCAAATGTGTGGCCTCTTAGATTTCCAACCAACGTTGGCAATTTTGAAATTTATGTAACAAGTTCCACTGACTTGGTGGAAAATCAGACTTAATATTTCTAACTAAATAGGACAGGATATAGGGGGCAAGAACATGGCTAATGAGTTTTCCCAGAATTTGAATACACCTTTTAGAAAAGGGAAACCGCTTGCATGGATTAAAATCACGCTTGAAAAAGTGGCTGCAATATAAAATCTGGCTTTTCCTGAAATCAAAATTCAAGTTCCTGGTACTTATTCATTCCTCTGTCTTGTTCAATTAATGAATCCTTAACCACAGGCTGAGGATTTGAAATTGTGTCATTGTATCTTCCAAGACTTAATTTCTATGTAGCTTGCAATATATATTTTTTTATCTTCCCATGCCAAATCATTCATTTCAGATTTGTTGTACCACAAATATCTAGCAACATGTTCATAACAGTCTGTAAATAGATTTCGTGTGGTTATTGCAATCAGTAACTATTAGTTTAGAACATGTGTGTATGTTGCCCTATATGTAGCATTTTATATGAAGTATCTATAGAAAGTCAAATGAAAACGTATATTAAAGCATGACAGTAATAAGTTTACCCTACCATTTTAATATCATTTATTTCTTTGTAGAGTATTTATTAATTCTTGGCAGAGCTGGGATTTGGGCACATCAATAATATACAGCACAATTATATCAATTTCTATTCAGAGAGACTAAGTTCAATTTCTGCACAAGCTATGAGCCTGACATCCAGTGAGCTCTTGGAGTATGAAAATAATAATAATAGTAAATTGTTTAGCTTGGTTATTATTTCCTTTTTTCAAGAGACCCACATCTAAAATAACCCCAATGTCTTGGTATCAACATATCTGACTTATAAGTGATCTCAAAACCTATTCTTTAAAAAAAAAAAAAAAAAAAAAGTATGTTCCTGATACTGGTGTGATACTTTCCCTTTAACTCCAATTTTTGCCTAGTAATCTTCACTGTGTTAGAAAAAGATGTATTGATTTTATCTACAACTTCAAAGAGAAGTGTTTATAGTGTCGTTCATTTCAATCCCCCTTAACATATGCTCCTTATTTTATTTATAAAGGACATCTGCATGTGTATGTATTTGGAAGAAACTGATGGCAAACACTGAATACTCCTGGTGGCTACTAGTAGAAATAGATAACATTATCCTTCTTATCCTTTATAGAACAGTAAGTCTCTGGTCATGCTACAGTCCTAGTTCATAGCCTCAGATTGACATCAGCTCCCAAATATAGCTTTAGGTGAACAGGAAACTCTCAGGAGAAACATTTTTCACTTCATTTTTCACCTAGCTGAGCAAATGCTGCAGGACAGACGTTGGTGAGCATATCATCTACCCAGAAGGCCACCAAGAGGCCACTAGGGTGGAAGGAACAACCATTTCTGTAAAAGATCATGGCATGAGTGGGGGGACTCACTGACCCCAGGCAGTAACTGTTTCAGTTGAATCTGGAGGTCTGTAAAAGCCAATGTGTCCTCTCTCATAAAAAACAAACTTACTTCTTGGGTGCTGGGGGCAATGAGTTCTGAAAATTATAGAATACAGCTCCAGAACTGCCCAGTCAGGAGCCTTCCGACAACAAAAACTGCTGGAAATTACCCCCCTTTAAACACATGCTAAGTTCCTTTGTGCCTTTAGTTCATCTATGGAGACTGTTTCCTTCTAGATTTCCCCCCTTTTTTTTTAATGAGGTTGATCCAGAAACAACTCCTGCTCCTCCTCCAAAAGCATAAACTTTTAATTCTAATTTCATTTACATAAGCTCTTTTCCTCATTTCTGATTATCTATTTCTGTGACTATCTTTCAATAAAGAAATAGCAATATGCTTGATAATCAGGTGCTTCCCAGACTTCTCTGGGGGTGCTATGTTAAGATATGTTACATCATCAGTCTAAAATTGGAAAAACTATGAATTTCAAGAATTTAAGATTAGCAGAGCCTTCTGTGGGCCTTTTTTAGCCATGTAGTCTTATCAATAAGTAAACCTTTGGTGCATTCACTGAGACTTGAGGTTTATTCTATGTTCCCTGGCAAACATGGTTATGTTAAATAGTATGTATCACTTGTTAAACATGATAAAGTTTAAATCTATCACTAAGTCATCTTTATTAAATACTTATGAAATAAATCTTAAAATTACTTATTTGAAATATGCTGATCCAAAATACTTTTAATTAAAATGGTAAGTGATTGCTTAAATCTCCAGGAAGATTCCTTAGATTGGGCATTACTGGGAAGGAGATGTACAGGTGAGTCCATGGTCACAATGGCTCCTTGGGAACTCTGGTTTCTATAATATTGCTCTTTGAAGAATGCCCAGGGCAGAAGCTGCCACAAAGGCCTCTAATCTAAGAGAGGATGTAGAAGAAAGCAAGTCTTAAAACTCCAAGTATCACTTTGGTTGAATCTTGATAATTTTTAGTTCTGTAATCTGCCAATGCTACACACTAATTCTTTTTTTTTTTTTTTAAGATTTTATTTATTTATTCATGATAGTCACAGAGAGAGAGGCAGAGACACAGGCAGAGGGAGAAGCAGGCTCCATGCAGGGAGCCCGACGTGGGATTCGATCCGGAGTCTCCAGGATCGCGCCCTGGGCCAAAGGCAGGCGCCAAACCGCTGCGCCACCCAGGGATCCCTACACACTAATTCTTATGAAAATTACTACCTGCCTCTGTTTATAGCCCACAGAATATTTAGTAGTAAAGAGATTCAAAAAAGTTTCTCTGCATAAAAATTTTGTTGCTAATGCAAGATATATTTATCCAGAAACATTATCATTATTCAAGTTTAACCACTTCTTTACCAAAGTGGCTACAATGAATTAGGATTCTAGCTTCCAACAGCTTGACCAGCAAGACAAGGTGCTATTTCACCTTATCAAAGGCTGTCTGTACTTCATTCATACCATTCTTAGGGTAAGCATAGGCAAATAGTGTTTTGCCCAACTATTTGGGCAATTTCAAGGTTCAGAAATATTCACCCATCAACTTCAGTTCTCCTAAGATTCCCACCACTAGACCTAAGTAAAGGTCTCACATATTGTATCAGCAGCTCTACTTGCCTGGCTCTAGCTAGTTGTTATGGGGATTGGAAAAACAAACAAACAAAACATTTAGAAGGCAAATTTTCATTAGGTATCAATAGACATGAAGCACTGATAACTACACAATTCCACCACTAGGAACTTATTCAAAAGAAATAATCATAGGTACCACAAAGTTTTTTCTATCAGAACATTAATCACAGTTTTGTTCCTTTTGAATGACATCAGTAAAGAAAAACATTGGGTATAACCCAATGTCCCAAAATAGGAAATTGTTTAAAGTAATTTCATTATAAAACAGAGTCAATGATGAGTTAAGAGCAAGGCTTTGGAACCATTAATAGCAGGATTAGAATTATAACTCCATTCTTAACTAGCTGCTCAATCATGGGCAAGATGCTTAACTTCTTAACAACTATTTCCTCAACTGTAAAATGGAGAAAACACCTAACTTATAAAAAAACACACATGACTGAATCAAATCATGTAATTTAGAAATACTATGTAGCACAGAGTGTAATAGTAAGAACTCATCATAAAATAGCATTGTAACAATAAAACAGTATGTAAGAATTAAAGTCATGTTGTAAAATAATATTTTGTAGGGCGCCTGGGAGTCTCAGTTGGTTGGGCAAACCACTCTTGCTTTCAGTTCAGGTCAGATCTCAGAATCATGGGATCGAGCCCCACATTAGGCTCCACATCAGTAGGGAGTCAGCTTGAGATTCTTTCCCTCTGCTCTTCCTACCTCCTGTCTCCCCACCTGTACACCCTCGTTCTCTTTCAAATAAATTAATTAAAAAACTATTTTGCTATAAGAAAATATACACAATTTATTGTTAAACCAGAAAAAAATAGTAATGAAATAATATATAGTGGATGACTTCAATTCTTTTTTTTTTAATTTTTTTAAATTTATTCATTCATGAGAGACACAGAGAGAATGAGAGTGAGGCAGAGACACAGGCAGAGGGAGAAGTAGCCTCCATGCAGGGAGCCCGATTCGGGACTCGATCCTGGGTCTCCAGGATCAGGCCCTGGGTCAAAGGCAGCACTAAACTGCTGAGCCACCCAGGCTGCCCATGACTTCAATTCTTAAAAAAAAACTTAAATAAATGTATGTAGGTATAAAATAATAGGAAAGATGCAATATAGTTTAACAGTATTTATTCCTGGTGATAAACTTATGAGTGATCTTTGCTTTTTTTCTTGTGTTTCCCTTCAATGATTATATTATGTATTGCAAACTGAGTAGACATGTTTTTGTAAACATGTAGAAAGGTGACTGCTGCCATAGAAAAATAATAATAATAATGTGCTTTAAGAAGTGGGAGAGATTGTTTCCAGCTAGGAGGAATTAGAGATAGCTACAGGGAGGGTATCACACATGAAATGAACCCTGAAGTATGTGCAAGTTTTGCTCAGGCATGGACAAGGAGGGTAGTTTTGAGGAAAAAGAAGGAAGAGAAATGAAAAGCTATAAATGTTTGAAAGCTGTTCAGGCAACAACACATGCAGTTCAGTTTCCTATACGTGGTGTACACAGAAGGGGTTTCCTGCATCCAGATTAGAGAGACTATGAAGGCCAAGGCTAAGAATTTGGCTTTGTTCTAAGTTCAGCAAAAATGTTAATAGAGCTCTTGGAAGGGAAAAAAAGAGATGTGTGGTCAAATATCTTAAGGAAAATCTTCTTTATCCTCTTCAGATACTCCCAGTGTGATCTAAACCTCTACCTTTAAAAAGACAGAAAAACACATCATATTTAGTCTTTTTACTTCAGTATTTCTATATAGATCAAAACACTATTTGCCTATGCTTACCCAAAGAATGGTATGAATGAAGTACAGACAGCCTTTGATAAGGAAAAAGAAAGAGAAGTTTCAGAGGATGGCATAGAAAAATCACGAATGCAACATTTCAGGGAGGCTTTTAGGAGCTCAAGAGGCAGAACGCTGGAAAGGAGCACACCAAGGAATGCAAGGGAGAATGCAGAAGACAAATTTATCCCCTTCATAGTCCCACCTAAACTGAATTATCTGCATTATCAGGTAGGAAATCTTCATGAACAAAATGCCATAGGAAGTTTCAAGGGGGTGAGTCTAGGAAGAAAGCAAATTCTTTGCTCCCATCCTGACTCAGTATTTACACATCCCTCTCTAACACAAGGAAGAAAAGGAAGAACAATGGCTCTCCAGGTGCAGACCAAGTGAAAATGAGAAGCTGTGTCTGTGACATAACCACTTAGCTCTTCATGCCCCTTTCCAATTTGATCCCCTTTATGTCATTATCTTTATGTGCATTACCGTTATGGCACTTTTACACGTATCATTTCATTAACAAGTGTAACAACTCCATCGAAGCAGGTAGAGTAGATAATCCCAATTTACAAATGAAATTTATTAAAGTTAACACTATAGTGAATATATTCTAGAGAGACCTCAATCACACATAATCACAAGGCAACAAATTAGACTGCAAAGCTCTAGAAGCATTTAAGATGATTAATAAATACTAGCAAATATAAATATACAACATACAAAGGCAAATGTAAATGTTAGCAAGTAGAAATATCAAACAAGTCATCACTGTAAGTTGAAGATGCCAGTATTACATGTATAAAATGCTCACAATGTGAAAAATATGGGAAAGTTTGGCTCACAATGGGAGGAAGGAGAGAAAGCATGTGTATCCATCACATTGAAACCAACTGATTTCTAAGACGTGCTTAGTAATATATTAATAACAAAAGACAGAGGAGAAAGGACCATTTTATAGTCACCTTAAATTATTGAAACACTTTATACATTTTTGTCTTTTAAATTACACCAAGTACCATGGTTCTGGAAAACCTGTCTTTCTCATTGCATGACTTGAAAGGGTCAAAATCTATTTTAGAGAAAAATGAAGGAAAGATGATCTAAGAAACAATATAGCAGACTCTTATATCCCATGCAATTTCCTTCTTCAGAGATAAATATCAATTTATCAGCCTAGTATGTACACTAGAGAAACTGTATAGGTCCTCAAAGATTCCTTGTTGAACATTTTTGTGGAATGAAGTTGAGCCAATATTTTGACTAAGTCATAGGGGAAAAGAGAGTTTAGAGTTTGAACTCTGATTTTTTTTTTGAACTCTGATTTGTTCAACTGTTAGATAATTGCTCATTGTTCCACAGAAATTATGAAGCAAGTTGAATTGCAGCCAATTACAAATTAAATTTCATCAAACCCACTTCCAAAAAAATTATATATACTGGCCCAGGGCAAGTGACTATAAACTAGAAACATTTTAGTAATGCTTAAAGATAGGAAAATCAAATTTATTGGGCCTCATCATAAGCACATTCAGCACATTTTGCAATAACTTTCATAAGGAATGCACTACAGTTTCCTGGACACTTAAAGTTGTGAATAATTATCTAACTGGGTATCTGAGACAAAGGAAATGAAAAGCTCTCCACAGCTAAAGTAAGAGTCAGATTTCTAGATTTTATCTAATCTCTAAGTGTGTGTGTGTGTGCGTGTGTGCGTGTGTGTACGTGTGTATACATGAACGTATGTGTGAAGAGACAGAGAAGAACAGGGAGAGAGGACTCTTTAAAAATTAATGGGAACAATGGAGATGGCAATTCTATTTATTTACCTTCATGATATTAATAAAAATCAGAAATATATTTAACAGATCTCCCATTATTCTAAATTTATTCCAATAATACTAGAAAACAGTTTCATAAGCTGGAATATTAGAGTATTCATTTTTGTATGAGTTCATAGAATCTCATGAGGTTTTAAAAACTCATTAGCTAATAGAATTGCTCTAGATCTGGAAATTCACTAATAAAATTCTCTAGTGCTTAGCAAAATTGTACTTGATAATTGGTTCTTTGTAAATTGCACTTTGATGGACCTTGTTCATAGCTTATTTCATAGAGGGGAAATATATATATAAATCAATGAAAAATTCAGTGTCTACATATTCATACCAAGAAGTAGCTAAAATAGTTTCCCAGATACAGTAACTTTTTAAATAAAACAGGATGATATAGCACTCAAGTTTGCAACTTATGTATAAGTATGTCCCTTAAATATCAGAAGGGTACATATTTCTTCTCTTAATTTATATTTGGATAATTAACATCTTTAATGCCTTGGTAAAGACCCAAATCCAGTGGACTGAATCATTTTGTATGAAGTGGATCTGACTAGATTCTCTGGATACGTAAAATTGCCTCATGAAATCTGGAGATGATTCCTATGGATTTAACCAATTTTGTTGATCTGGAAAAAATAAAGCTACACTTTTGCTGTTATAGAAAACTCAGTGGTCAAAACATGATTCCCACCCACCTGGGAAGTTTTCTTCTTTGACTTTGTTTGAGAGATGAACAAGTCACTTCTGGTTTTCTATTTCTTATAATGCATTCTATTTTAAATCGATGAATTTAGACAGATTTACCACCAAATATTTTTAATCTGTTTATTAAGAAACAGTCTTCTTACCATAAAAAGGAGGGACATATTTCTTCATAACATGAACTTTTAACAAAATTTGTTGTCCTAGTTCCAAGTGATTTTTTAAAAAAGACTTTATTTATTTATTCATGAGAGACAGAGAGAGAGGCAGAGACACAGGCAGAGGGAGAAGCAGTCCCAATGCAGGGAGCCTGATGTGGGACTCGATCTGGGGACTCCAGGACCACATCCTGGGCCAAAGGCAGGTGCTAAACTGCTGAGCCACCCAGGGATCCCCTAATTCCAAGTGATTTGAGGAAATCTATTTGGAGAGAATAGTACAACTTATGAGAAAATCCTATACTTAGGAATATCTGGCGGGAGTCTTCTCTCAGATATTAATATATGTAAATAGTTATACTTTAATAGTGATGTTTGTACATATGTAATTTATTAGTAATCATAAAATAAGATTATTTTTAAAACTCTGACATTGCAAAGCTGTCAGAGAAAATGATAAGCCAACAGTTGCTATTTCTTTTTTGTTTTTTGTTTTAATTTCCTGTGTGTAGATGAGAGTAGTAGGTACAATTTGAGGAAGGGATGATGATGACATGGAGGTAATTTGATATGTGTATTGAATTCAATTCAGTAAGTATTTATTTAATGTCATCTACAATTAGTGAACAATAAGAATTATTATTGTGGACAATATGAAGAAAAAAATGTAAAGATTGGCTATACAAAAATACTTAGAGAAATAAAGCATTCTTGACATTTAGGATGGCTATAGTTTTACCTATTTAAGCTCACAAATATGTTAACTTTGATCATTTCCCTTTTAAAATAAAAATAAAATTTAGAATTTTAGTTAACTTATTATAAATATACCATGTTTTAAATAAAGTGATGTTTTCAGGATTTATTAATGCATTCATTTTTATGTGGCTTTAAATTAAATAGCCCGAGACCTCTAGGATATTTGTATTTGTGTGTGTGTATGTGTGTGTATATTTCTTAAAATTTTGCTGTTTCCCCTTTCACTTTCAGCCTACTTATTGTGGAGTGTGTCTATCTATAACAGTCCTTTTCCTGCTCTCTATTTCACTCCTATTAACATATGTGGCTGTGGTGACTGTGCAATCTGACTTGCTAAAGATGTTTGTAAAGTAAACATAAATAGGCTCTAAGTAAGAACCCACTGACACGTTTTGTGAAAGAGTGATATTGTATGGGTTTTGAGTCATCTATTTTAATTGCTCTGAGTTCAGTTCTGGAGAGGTAAGATTGCCAATAGGTTGAGTTCTGTTCCAGTGAAATACAGGAGCCTAATTAAGAAGCATTCTTCATTCCAAAACAAAAGACCTGGCAATATTTGACCAGTGGAATTTCAAAATTGCTATGGATTAGTGTTTGTTAGGTTCCTCACAATTTTCCCTTTTTCAAATGTAAGGGTTTACCCAGTTATCTTTTTCCTGTTTTATTATTTTGTGTTGGAGGTGTGATGATAGATGACTTATGTTTTTAACTCAAAGATTTCTGAATCCATGCCACATCTGGACATGATATATATCATGATATCCTACCTAGATTTTGAGCTCAATACCTTGGATACTTTTAAGGGATGACGATATTTTGCATTTGGATGAGTTGAGAATATTTGTGGTCACAGGAGCAGACAGTGGTAGAATGTATTGATGGGGTTTTCATTCTTTACCCACCATGTAGTCTTACATTTTGCTGAATAACTACAGTACCTAAACTCCATATATGGGGTGATCTGCCTTTTCAGTGGGCTCAATCATTTAACTTGCTGAATCAGCTAGAAAAGAGCTTACTAATTGAGGTTTGCTGTTTTGTGTCTCTACTATAAGCACAAAAACAAGTGCCAGCTAGCCTGCTAGCTATCATGAGAAACACATGGAGCAGGACTGCATTGCCTCAGACTTCCTGGCTAAGTCTAGCATGAATCACCTGATAGTCAGGGATCACCCAGACAGGTTAACAAGCCCAGTCAAGATCAGCCCAGTTGCCTAGCCAAACCACCAACTGATCCTAAATACATAAACCACAATTGCTTAATGTTTTTGCCACTGAAATGTTTGTAGTGGATTGTTATATGGCATTATTCTATAGAAAATGCCTGATAAAATTATATAATTCCTCTACTAGACATTAAAATATTGAGGTAAAGGCCTAGTCTAATTAATCTTTGAATCTCTCACCCAGCAAAGTTCATACAGTTCTTTAAGTAAATTAATTTTCAGTTTGTTTTAGTAAATAAATTATAGAAAATGTGGATTAGATTGGATTATATTATTTAGAAGAATCCTGCCAGTCAGTTACCTAGCCAAAAATTAAAAAAAAAAATTTAATAAAGTTGCTGCAAACCAAAGAGGCTATTAGGACTGTGACAGAATGTATTACTGTGGGTGTTCCAAGGGAGAAAAGGTAAAGGTATCTAGTTGCAGAAACAGATGGTTCACTGCAATTAAATTCTGAGTAGTATTTGTTAGTTCTGAGCTAAAAAAAAAAAAAACTAATGCAATTGCATTTCCTTCTAATCATCAACACAGCAAGAGCTTTTATCACTGTAAACTGAGCAACACTAACATCCTTACAGCAGTCCTCAAAATGACACTGTATATTTTATGAATTTATGGATTGGTCCTTTTATCTCAAATAATAAAAGCCTTACTATCCACAACCTACAGAATGGGAAAAGATATTTGCAAATGACATATCTGATAAAGGGTTAGTACTCAAAATCTATAAAGAACTTATCAAACTTAACACCCAAAAAACAAATAATCCAGTTTAAAAACCTGCAGAAGACATGAATAGACATTTTTCCAAAGAAGGTACACAGATGGCCAATAGACCCATGAAAAGATGCTAACAGCATTCAGTATCAGAGAAATACAAATCCAAACTACCACGAAATATCACTTCACACCAGCCAGAATGACTAAAATTAACAACACAGGAAACAATAGGTGTTGGTGAGGATGCAGAGAAAGAGGAACCCTCTTACACTGTTGGTGGGATGCAGACTGGTGCAGCTATTCTGGAAAACAATGTGGAGATTCCTTGTAAAGTTAAAAATAAAACTATCCTATGATCCAGCAATTGCACTACTAGGTATTTGCCCAAAGGGTACAAAAATACTAATTCAAAGGGATACTGTACCAGGATGTTTATAGCAACATTATCAACAATAGCTGAATTATGGAAAGAGTCCAAAATGTCCATCACTGATGAATGGATGTGGTGTGGATACACCACATGTATACAGATACATACATACACACACACAGAGAGAGAGAGAGAGAGAGAGCATGTAATATTACTCAGCCATCAAAAAAGAATGAAATCTTGCCATTTGCAATAACATGGATGGAGCTAGAGAGTATTATGCTAAGCGAAAGAAATCAGAGAAAGACAAATACCATATAATTTCATTATATGTGGAATGTAAGAAAAAAAAAAACAAGGGGTGGGGGAGGAAAATCAGGAAACAGATGCTTAACTATAGAGAACAAACTGATGGTTATCAGAGAGGAGGTGGGTGGGAGGATAGGTTGAATAGGTGATGGGGATTGAGGAGGGCACTTGTGATGAGCACCAGGTGATGTATTTAAGAATCATTAAATTCTACACCTGAAACTAATATTATACTGTATATTATTAACTGAGTGGAATTTAAATTAAGAACTTGAGAAAAAGAAAAGCCTTACTACCCAGTTGTTCCTGGTGACAAAACACAGGAGAGAGCACAATGTCTCCTAACTGCAAAGCCAAAAGCTTCATCATTTGCTCACAGACCTTCCGGAAAAAAAATTATATTGCTTTTCTCCTATCCCATTTTATGCAGTCTGGGACTTTTCAGTACAGCCAAGTAAAACTATGACTTGTGACTTGCTTTCTCTAAGAACTAGCTTCTTCTATCTGGAACAGCTTCACGAAGGTTTCAATTACTAAGGCACCTTAGTTGGCTGTGTGAATCTTTTTATGTATGCTGCAAAAAAATCATTTTCTATTTCAATAATTTAAAACTGGGTGTGGGTTAACAACAAACATAGAAATATGGTATATGGACTACTACTTCCAATTACAATGAATGTGTCAACCCAGAGCACTACATAGGAACAAAATATACTTCATTTGTTACCAAAACACCAGCACAATGGCAACAACAACAACAACAACAACAAAGCCAAAGGATATTCTATATTCTTCTAGTTTAAGAGAATAAACTCCAGAAGGAAACTTAACCTATGAGAATTAAGGAAGAGAACAAGAAAAGCTAATAAATAAGAGGTTAAAAAACTTTTTTTCAACAATGTGAAAAAAAATAAATAAACAATGTGTTTCTTTCATTCTTGAAATTTCCTTAAAGGATTGTCCAAAACAAAATTAATATTTTAAGTTATAAGTGATATTGCCTGTGGAAATAAAAGATATGACAACAAGCACACAAAGGAGGGGCAAATAACTGAATTAGGTATAACATAACCTACCCTATGTTAGGATATTACATTATAGACCATGAAGTGTGAATTTAAAAGTAGAAATGGAAAGTGACAGGTGTGAAATGTAAAAGTTTACAACATTAACACTAAACAAGTCTTGATAAGTTAAAAATGTATATTGTTAGGACTAGGTGTAACCTCTAAAGAAAATAATCTAAATTATACCTATAGAGTTATACATATAAAACCATAGGAGGACAGAAACCGGAATACCAAAAATTTTTCTGATGAACCCAAAATATGTCAGGATGATCAGAGAAACAAAAACAAAAAGGATGAATGGAAAACAACTAGTTAGATGGTACACTTAAACTCATCTATATCAAAAATGGCATTAAATGTAAATGTACTAAACTTGAGCTAGAGAAATTTTCAGACTGGATAACAAAGCAAGGCCCAACTACATGCTTTCTACAGAAAAATATATTTTAAATATAAAGACACAGGGTAAAAGTAAAAGGATGGAAAAAGATATAACATGAAATCAGGATGTATAAAAAAGGCTGGTATGGTTAAAGGATGAACTAAACTCCAAGATCAAGAATATTACTAGATAAGGAAGAACATTTCACAATCATAAAAAGGGCAAATTATCAGTCCTAAATGTGTACACACCTAAATAATGAGCTTCTAAATGTATGGGGAAAATACCTGACAGAACTAAAGGGAAAAATCACAGTATCCAAAATCATACTTGTAGCTATTTAACACCTTTATTTTTAGTAATTGATAGAACAAGTAAACAAAAATTCAGTAAGGATGTAAACAATCTGAACCACAGTATCAGCTAACCTGACCTAACATTTATGGAACATAACCCCCAGTACCTACAAAATAAACATCATTATCAAGTGTCCATGGAATGTTCCATATGCTAGCTCATTAAATAAGTCTCAGTAAGCTCCAAAGAAGGAAATTTTGCAATGTCCTCTGACCACAACAGAATTTCAAAATCAACAACAAAGTACATAGTAATGTCCATAAGAACAGGTCTGAGAATAAACCATGGATCACAAAGGAAATCATTAGAGAAATTAGAAAATATTTCATACAAAATAACAATAAAACACATCAAAATTTGTGAAAATGAAGCTAAAATACTGTGCAAGAGAATACTTATAGTCTTAAAGGCTATATTAGAAATACAAAGTTCAAAATAAATTATTTAATTTATACCTTAAGAAGCTGGAAAAATAAAAGCAAATTAAACCAAAAATAATTAGAAGGAAGAAATAGTAAATATAAGAACAGAAATCAGTGAAATGAAAAATCTACAAACAATAGAGGAAATAACAGAGGCAAAGCTAGTTCTTTGAAAATGGTAAGGAAATTGATAAAAACTTTAAAATACTAATCAAGAAAAAAGAAAACAAATTTTCAGTATCTGTAATGAAAGATGAGATATCACTGTAGATCCTAATTTGACTAAAAGGATAATAAATGAAGTGAACGACTTATACCAATAAACTTGATAACTTAGATGAAATGAGTAAATTCTTTGAAAAGTAGTATTGATTATAGCAAGTTCAAAAATAGAATGGCAAATAGTCTTATATTTATTAAGGATATTATATTCATAATGAAACGAAAAATTCTTCCAATAAATAAATCTCCAGGGCTAGATGGTTTTACTAGTGAATTTTATCAAATTTAATATTAATATTTAATATTTAATATCCTTTAATAGGAGGAAATAGTACCAATTTTATATAAGATCTTTCAGATACTAGAAAGGAGAATTTTTCTCAATTCATTTTATGAAGGTAGCATGACTGATAATAAAACCAAAGTTAACGCAAAAAAATAATATTACAGGCTACTATCCATTTTACACATATTTGCAAAAATCCTCAACAAAATCTTAGCAAACAAAATTCAGCAATATATACCAAAAATAATACTTCATAACTTAGTGAATTTTATCACATGAATGCAAGGTTATTTAAATCTTCAGAAATCAGTCAGTGATGATCAGTACCAAGGAGAACAATCAAATGGACATCTCAATACTTTCAGAAAAGGCAATGGACAAAATTCAAACTCTTATTTATAATAAAAACTCAGCAAGCCAGGAACATCAGAGAAATTTTTTTTAAAGATTTTATTTATTTATCTGAGAGAGAGAGAGAGAATGAGTGGGGAGAGGCCTGGTGGTGGGGGAGAGGAAGGGAGAAAATCCCAAGCAGAAGCAGATGTCAGGAGGAGCGCAGAGCCCCACGTAGCTGATCTCAGGACATGCCACCCAGATGACCTGAAGAGAAATTTCCTAATAAAGGACATACATAAAACAACTTACAGCCAATCATAATGATCAGATATTGACTAAGAGCACAAGTAAGGCAAGAATATCCGCTTTGGTGGTTTCTACTTAATATTGTACTGGAGGTCTAGCCAGTGCAATGAGACAAAAAAAAAAAAAAAAAAAAAAAAAAGGAAAAAGGAAGGAAGGAAGGAAAATCTTAAAGACTGAAAAGAATTAACACTGCTAAGTCAGAGGACATAGTTATCTTGTTGAAGATGCCAAGGTATTCACAAAAAAAATTTACTGGAATTAATAAGTGACACTAGCAAGATCACAGGATACAAGATCAATATCTGAAAATCAGTTATCAACTGATTATCATCAAAATTCAAGACTTCTTATCTTCAAGAGAAATTGAGAAAATAAAAAGTCATACCATACCCCCTGGAATAACCAAATAAAATATAAACAAGAGACTCCTACAGATATTTCACAAAAGAAGATACAACACAGATAATAAGCATATGAAATGATGCACAATCATTAGTCCTCATGGAGATGCACATTAGAATCAAGTGAGATACCATTTCACATTCCCTAGAGTGACAACAATTAAAAGCATGAAATTCTATATGTTTACAAAGATACAGAACAAACTCAACTTTCATATGTTTCTGGTAGGATTATAAAATGGTGCAATCGGGGCATCTGGGTGGCTCAGAGGTGAAGCATCTGCCTTTAGCTCAGGTCATGATCCCAGGGTCCTGAGACTGAATCTCACATCAGGCTCCCCACAGGGAACCTGCTCATCCCTCTGCCTATGTCTTTGCCTCTCCATGTGTGTCTCCCATGAATGAATATATAAAATCTTTTTAAAAAAATTAAAATAAATAAATAAGTAAAAGGGTGCAATCCTTTTGAAAGGAGTTTGGAAGCTTTTATAAAGTTAAAATACACTTATCACATGATTTGACAGTTCCACGTCCAGGTATGTCCCAAGAGGAATGAAAGTATACGTCTACAAAAGAAAAAAAAGATAAAAAATGTTCATAACAGCTTTGTTTATAAAAGAAAACCAAAATAAACCCAGAATTGAGAATAATTAAATTGTACATTAACAGGGGAATGAATAAAAACATCATTAAATGGTCATTCATTATTAGCATTACAGTCAATTAAAAAAATTACTATTTCATGTAGAAAAATGGATGGTTTTCTAAAACATATGTTGATCAAAAGGAATCAATGGTTGTTTGGTGCTAATAGGGACTGGCAGCAAAGGGACACAAGGGAACTTTCTGGAACAATAGAAATGTATGTCACAAGTAACATGGTGATAATCCAGGTATTGTACATTTGTCAAAACTCACCAACCTATTCATTTAAAGTACATATACGTATATAAATTATAGCTCAAGAAAGCTCATTTTAAAAAAATCACTCCCTTACTCAACATCACAGAATTCATGATGGAGAAAAACCTTACAAATGTAAAGAATGTGGTAGGTCCTTTATTCAGTGCTCACCCTTTATTTAACATCACAGAATTCATACTAGAGAGACCATACAGATGTAAAGAAAGTGTCAAAGCCTTTAACTGGTATTCAAGCCTTATTCGTTATTCCAAAACGCACACTGGATTCATACCCTGCAAATGTAATGAATGAGAAAAGTCCTTTGCTTTACATATACACCTTAGAAACTACCAGACAGTACATAAAGGAAAGTAACTTTGAAGTTATAAAAATACAGGAAAGTATTTAATTGAAAATCAAATGTAAATAAATGTCACAGAAGAATTCATAGTAGAAAGCAGTAAGTCAGTATCTCTTTTCAGACATTACTTTAAATCAGAGTATTTATTATAGGGAATAATGCAACATTAAACACTTAAGGTATTTGCTAGTATGCTTCCAAAGATAAAGGGGATGGAGTTTTGGACAGGTGTAATTAATTTCAACATATGCTTTTTTGCAATGACCCTTATTGAGATTTGTGATTAGCAAATACTAATGTATTTCTACTCTCAAATCATTTTGGAAAATTCATTTATTCCTAGTGAGTGTGTGAAATCATGTGGTTGATTTTTGCTGCATCAAAGATATGAAATGCCCTTCTTCACTAGATAAAAATCATGCATATTTAATTTTTCAAGGAAGATTAAGTACAAGATAATACATAGTATATGAAAAAAAATTCAATGGAGATGCTGTTTGTATAACATGAAGTAGGTATTTAGGGCATCATTCTCCTGCATTTAGTAAGACTAAATAAAGTTCTTAATTTCATAAATAAAATGCTTTACCAATTTGTCTTTAAAGAAAAAGAGGTGGCAGTCCAATAAAATACTGATGTATCTTTATAATAGCAATAGTTAGATAGCATTAATTGATGTGGTTGAAATGAAAAAAATCTTCACAGGTATCAGAAAGAGATAGCTAACACTTCCCTAAAAAGGCATAAAATTGTACATCCACATTTTTTTTACATCCACATTTTTAACTAATTACCTCTGAAGCAGGAAAGCTGAAGTGACATCATTTTATTTTTTAAAAAATATTTTATTTATTTATTCATGAGAAGCAGAGACACAGGCAGAGACACAGGCAGAGGGAGAAGCAGGCTGCATGCAGGAAACCTGATGTGGTACTCGAACCAAGGAATCCGGGATCACGCCCCCAGCCAACGGCAGGGGCTGAATCGCTGAACCACTAGGGCATCCCAATGACATCATTTTAGAAAGGCTCTATCTCTGCTGTTTTTTTGGTAGGCCCCATGTACTCATTTTCCATATTTTGCCTCTGAACAAGCCAAAGAAACTTTGTTCAAGGGGGAAGCAAGGAAGTTAATCATTCTCTGACTTTTGTTTTAGGCCCCAAACACCTAATAACATCTCAGAGGAGCCAGATCCCAAACACATTCCAAGACATTAGCTTCAAACAAACCTCAGCTGATGCTGGCATCAATACCCCTACCTTAGTAATTTATGAAATAACACCCATTGTTCACCTGACACTTGCCTTGGATTGGACTCTACCATGGATTACTGAAGGAAAACATACCCTACTCCCTTTCCCAGTCAATATAAACCCTTACCCCTAGGCAGGAGACTCACTCTCCCTTCCTTTCTGAGTCCTCCCAGACACCCCTTCTGCTATTCTCTGTCACTCACCCAATTCAAGAAACTTGTTTTCACTTTCTCTAGGTCACATTTGATATCTAGCCTGCATGAAGCCAAGGACCATCTTGGCTGGTCCTGTGGTACCCTCCCCTGGGTTCTCGGATTCAGTCTGCCAACATCACCTCAGGCCTGAAAATTATGAAAATCACTACTCCTGGATCATTATATCAGTACAAGAATGCTTCCTGAATGCTGTATTCTGTACTTTGAGTAAGTATCACACAATGGGTTAAAATGCATAATTTAATCTACGTGTGAACTTAATATATTTTCATTAACACAACACAGTGGTTTTTAATGCCATAATGTTTAAAAAATAAACTTTAAAAATTATAAAGAACCACTCTAGCAATTATATGAAAAATAGAGGGCAAGAGTAGAAGGAGAAATATTATGTGGTACATACTATAGGATGTAACATAGATGATCTCTCTTTGTTTAGGGAAAGGATAATGTTTCTGTTACTACAATAATGAATCTCCATTCCCAGATAAAGACTGATGAGAATAAAGACCATTTCCCAGAACTCAATCCAGCCATCGGTAGAATAGGCATTTTAAATTTAAAGAAGGAAGAAGATACTAAAGTGTAACGGCGTCTACTAGAATAAGTAGGCACCCAAATGGAAGCACAGAAGCAAATACTATTCGGAACATTAATATGACCCATTGGTTTCATGGGAGTAGAATGTTATTTCCTGCTTAAGAGTTATAGGGCTGTATAGATATATTTCCTTTTTTCGATATGAGTTTAGACTGAATTGTCATAGAGAATGAATATCTGTTCTTAGGAGAGGTGTGAACATATGTACTTAATTTCAAAGAAACAGATATTCTTGCAGCTCAGGCTGGAGGAGCCCTGGACCCCTGGGGGATCTCTAATCTGGGGACCCTTGCAGTCCTGCATCACGTGTCTCTTACTTCCACTCATCCCCTCCTCTGTGAATAGTTAAGAGTTTATAGGCACCATTGATCTTGTCTCCCAAAGTCTAGACCAATTAACCTAGATTTAAATAAGAAATATTTCCAAGTATTTAGTATCCTGTGGGTTTTGGCATTAGGACCCCAGGAAGGTGTGTTAAAATTGTCAGGAGATGAGAAGAAAACTCTTTTAAAGACAAAGGCAAAAACCTTGGATCAGAGGAGCAGGTTAACAAATGGCTTGATCTCTTAAGCAGCTCCCTTTGGACTCCCTGGTAAGGCATATTTAACAAGAACTTTAATCTTGACCCCTTGCATTGTAATTCCCATTGCAAATTGCTGCACACCTTCACTGAATTACTATGCAAATTCCTGCATAGCCTGATGAGGTGATCTTGGGGAAGCTGAAAGCAAAAGTCCTAAAGGAGAAATCTGCCCCTTCAGAACTTCACGTGGCCTCTGCTAGGCGCTTAGCTTAGATCTGATGGAGCGTATGACATTCCATGAATATCACCACTAGTTCAAGGAGCCTGGAGGAAAAAGTGAATAGATAGAGAAGAAGCATGGAAGCACAGTGCCAGAGTATTAAAAAGAGTCAGAGAGAAGAAAGATATTTTTAAGCAATAAAAAACAAGGGTGAGGAATATTTATTGTGTACAAACTACAATCTACCTGGTACTGCACCAGAACTACAATTAACCTGGTACTGCACCAAGGCTTTAGGGCATAAGGACTCTTGTTCTTAAACAACCACCTTAGGAACAGGTGTTACTGTTTTATCAATAAGGAAACTGATGTTCAGACAGTTCTAATAGATTCCTGAAGCTATGTAACTCATAAATGGCTGCGTTGAGTCAGGATTAAAATTCAAGACAGAATGACTTAGAAACAATTATTAGAACCAAAAGAGAAAGCCACAGAATGGAAAAGAGAAATGGACCAAAACTTGCATTACGGGCAGAGGGTGGACAGTTGCTCTGTTATTAGCACAGAACTACACAGAGACTCTAGCAAGAGGTAACTGCTCCTTCTTGGAGAAGTAAGTGGTAAGTAGCTAACTAGCTGGTATTCACAGATCTTCAGTGAGATCCCTTACTCTTCAATCTTCAGACTAGCTGGAGCTTTTCTCCCCCAGGTTCTTAAAACATGGCCTCAGATTGACAGCATAGGCATCATATTCACCTGGAAATCTGTTAAAAATGCACATTCTTGGGCCTACCCCAGACCAGAAACTCAGAAACTCCAAGGGTACATTCATTCAGTAAACGAGTTTTAAAATTTATTATTATTTTTTTTGTCATAAAACAACATGGATTTGTTACCTCACAGTTCTGTAGGTTAGAAGTCCAACACAAGTCTCAGTTGGCTAACATCAAGCTGTTAGCAGAGCTGAGTTCCTTTCTGGGGACTCCAGGGCAGAACCCATGTCCCTGCTTTCTTCATCTTCTAGAAGCCACCTGTTCTCTTTCACATCTGGCCCCTTCCACATCTTCAAAGCCAGCAGCAGCGAGTTAGATCCTCCTGACATGGCATCACCCTGACCTCCTCTCTTCCACTTTTAAGGCCCCTTGTGATTCGATTGGGCCCACTCAGATAACCCAAGATAATCTCCCTATTTTAAAGTCAACTGATTAGCAACCTTAATTCCATCTGCAACTTTAAATCCACTTTGCATGCATATTCACACATTTAGTCCAAGGGGTAGAATAGAGACATCTTCAACAACTATGTTTAACACCCCGTGCAGGTGCTGCTGACCACACTGAAGTCTGGCAGTCAGCACTGTAGAGCTCAGCACTTGCCAAGGGCTTGGTCCCCAGGTTACCCTGCACTGCATTATTATAGTCCCAGGTTTCAGAGTCTGAAAGTATTAGACCACAGCTAAAAGACCTATGTACAAATGATAATTTCATTAGGGTAAAATCACAACCACCAGAGACTGCAATGAACTTTTCCAAGCTACTGAAGCTTGTCACTTTCAGAAATATCATCATTAAGAGCCTGGATGGAATTCAAGAGCTAATATAATTTACTAAGAATCTATTAAACAAGCCAGGCCTGTGGAGTTGGTCTGCCACATGAGCATTTTTCACTTTAATGATCAGGCTGAGAAGAAAAGAAACCAGCGTGGCTGTCCAGATAGGCTGGCTGAGAGGTCTTTTCTCAGATGCTTCTCCCATGCTGTGACAAAAGCCTAAGACCTAAAAATAATGGAAGAACTAAAACCACGGAAAAGAATAATATTGTTAATTGTGTTCACAATAAAATATATGAAAAGTATAGGGAACAAATTATTACTAATAGCTGCTGAGGTCATTGGGAATGCTGTGTACAACCAATTGTTACTGCTTCTCATTGGCCAGCCCCATTTCTGGACTCCTGTTGTCCTGGTGATCTCTGACCTACGGCATGGTTGCCGCTCACACTCACACTGCCACATGTCCTTCCGAAGTTACAGGTTTTCATTTGTGCGCAATTATACATTCAGTGTATTCAGCGGCATATTGAATGCCCAGTTTGCTGGTTCATTCATTTGTTCATTTCTTCATTTAGTCCTCTACTGGGAGTTTAATATGCTATAGGTGTTAAGTTATGAGGACACAGTGCATACTAAGACAATAAACTAATTAATTAATAAATAATAGATAAATTACCTCGTTCATGGGTCTTTGAATGTTCCTTTCCTCCTCTAACCTTAGCAACAACAGAATTTGGAAACATAAGTTGCATATTGAGATCACTGATAATACTCTTAGTGAAAACATTTTTGCCAAAGATGCTGTGCTCATTTCCTCAATGAGATTTTTCTATTAAATTCTTTTGTACTTTTTTCCCCCAAACTTGAACCTGACCTTATGTTCACCTTGATATTTAGTTGATGGTGAGTAGCTTTTTTCTTTCTTCCTTTCTTTCTTTTTTAATATGCAATATTCATAAAAACGTGTTGTAAGAGTTAGATGTGGGCAAAAAGGTTAGTAGAGCCAAATTAAACCAAATTACAATAAGTAACAAAAGAAGAAATAAAATATTTCATTAAAATGATACATTCTTATTATGTATTATCATGTATTTAATCCAGGACTTGCTATACATCACAAGTGTGTTATTGCTATGCATATTTAGGATAGGAAAGTAATGAAAATAATATTTCATTCTGTTATAGTAAAGTGGTTTTATGGGCAAAATTTGAATGGAAAGCAGTAAAATCGAAAAGTAAACCTGATATTCTCTGAGATAAAGTTAGGCTGGGTGGCGTGGCTGGGGGGATTGGTTGGGGGAGAGCATGCTTGAAGGAGGTGAGGAAGGGAATAGATAAAGGGGAGGGAAAGTAAAGCATTCCAATTTCTTGGCAATAAGTCTGAGTCTGCGAGGGCTTAAGTCAGCCAGGAGCTTTGTGTTGTACTGAACCAACGTTTACTTCACTGGAGGAAACAAGAAACCATAGAAAACCATGGTCAAGAGATTCACCCCTTCCTTAGATGGAAGAAGGCAGGTGCAGATGGAAAATGTGCTAAAAAGAAAGCAAGAAGGAAGTGGTAACCATCTTTAAGAGAATGAGAAGTATGGCAGCCAGAAACTCAAGACCAAGTGAAGATGCTATAATAAGTTGACCCCAAACAGAAGCATCGAAGCAAAGCCTATTGTCTTTGTCAAGCTCCGAGGGTTTCTTTCTTTCTGTGCACATTAGAATGGCCTGTAGAGTCTGTATGTCTGCAGCGGTGCTTGCAGATTTCTTCTTACTCATGAGCCAAAGCAGAAGAGTACACTTAATGAGACCACAATGCAAACATATTAAGGTGTTTAGGGATTGAGGGATGTGTGCAAGACAGAAATAAACTCACACAATGTTTGCGCATCCTAACCAAAACCCAAAAGCGTGTGACTCCCACTTTAAGGCCAGTGAGAAGGCATATTGCCCTCATTTGTTCACGTTAAACGACTGGAGTGTAGTTTACTATGAAGTCGCTATGAAGAAGGAAGGAGGATAGATTAACCTTTCAGTGCCACACCTGGTCCGGGATTTCCCAACGTGTTAATGAATTTCCTGAGATGTGAGCATCAGACCTGCTGGCAGTACATTAATCTGAGGGAACATGAAGCAATACATCCTCCAAACTCAAGGGTGGTGAACCAATTTAGAAAATGTTAAATCAAATCCAAGCCATTCCCTAAAGACAATATCAACCTGCAAAGCCCAAAGATACCTGGAAAAGTCAGTTCAGCACAATGTACTTAGTCTGCTGCTGAATTTCTAGTCTCCTTTCTTCATCCATATCCAGAAAATAAGGTATATGATCCTGCATCTCTCTGAAATTACTTCAGAGTACAGATGCTTGTCAGGGGACCTATAAAAATAACAAGTTATTTCTCAGATGCAACCACCCATGGGTCAGCACCTATTTTGTTCAATACTTCTGCAGAGATACATATTTTTGAAAGACAGGACTGGCTATAGAAAGAAATATATGCTAAAAGATAACGATTTTGTCATTAGGAGTAACATACTGAGGGTGAGAATCTACTGGGAAGCAAGCATTTTAAAAATAATTTTATGGGATCTTTTTACTGGTAGAGTTCAAAAATGTTTTTAAGATGGGTCAGTAAAAATGATAAGCAGTTTTAGGAGCAGAAGAGGGAAATACAAAGGAATGTCATTCTAAATAAGTGTTACTAAACTCAAATACCTGATACCAAGTTTGGTATGATAAAAATGAAGGCTCACTTGGGTTACTCCAAATGATGTCATTGCTCCGAAGTGTCACCCTCTGGGGATGGGGGAGGGGAGGGCAGTTTCTCCTTGGACCTCTATCCCTAAAACTGAGCAGGATACCTGGCGCAGAGCAGAGGATTGATAAATGTTCAGACCCACTCAAAATGATAACCAACCATCATTCTATGAAAGGATATAAGATGCGGTCATATCCCCCAATTTTAATCCTGGTATTTCCTTGGGTTTCCTGCCCCACTTTGCTCTAACACTTGTACCCTCCCAGCCTGGCCTTCTCAGGAGCCAACAGGGACTGGCAAAAGTTACCCACTGTGTGAGCAGCAATAGACTCTAACGCTGTGGCTTTAATTTTAGGACATTCTGTCAAGTTACTTTCCAAAACAGTCCACAGCAATTTGTATTTCACCAGAAGTTTATGAGAATACATTTTTTCCCTGCTTTCTTACCTAAAATTATTATTCTCATTCATTTTAATTTTTGACAATCTGATAGGTATAAAGTGAAAGTTAATGGCTGCTGTAATTTATATTTTACTCACTGCTAGTGAACATGAGCATATTTTCATATATTTATTGGCCATTTGTATTTGTTCATCTGTGAATTACTTATTCATTTTTAATCTATTTTTCTATTACATTGTTTGTCTCTTTTGTTTGTTTTCACCAATTTGTAAAAGCCCGTTGCACATGATAGATATTAGCCCTGTTATGTATGTTCCAAGTTAGTTCTCATCTATAATTTGTCGTTAATTTTGCTTGTTATCTTTTGTGTGTCCACTGTGGTTAATTTAAGTAGAAAAGATGTTAACAAATGTTAGCTGTCTCATGTATTTGTGAGGTTGGGATGTGGGGGGGGGTGAAACAGACTCAAGGCTGAGTTTCAAGGAAGGATATCCAACTCATGCTGCAGACCTGGCCCAAGGAATATTACTACATCCAACACACATGCCAGCAGCTAACTTCACTGCAACCACAACAGCTGCCATTGTTATGGTTAGGGAGCAGGCCTGTCCCTTTTCTGCTGGACATAATAACAAAGCACAGCATCCTGACCACAGCTGATAGCTCTCTCAAGATCTGATGATCACCAATCTTAGGGTGAAACAACATGAGGCTGGCACAACATGCAGGCACAGGAAGCATGGCACCATTAAATCCTGCCTGAAACAACCTTGAAGGCATTCCTACCCTTGCATTTCCTGTTAGATGAAATAAAAAATGTCCCTATCATTTAAGCTTGTTTGAGTCAGGGTTTCTAATACCTGAGGTGAAAGTGTCCTAAGAGATATAGACAAAATCAGGTTCAGATAGCTTTGTACATGGTACATCTTTAAAAACATTTTCTATATGTCTATGGCAATAGATGGATTGGTCTACTTTTTCATTCTACTTAGGTTGTCAATTTAGGTTGCCTTATGTCAGAGCCATTTTTTTAAACAGAAGCATACACTATGCTACTTTTGTCAAAAATGATAAGGAAAAGTCTAGAGTTCCAGCTTATCCGGATCACTTGATGGACCCAAAAGCACTAAGGTTTCACAGAACACCACGTGAAAAACATTGCTATTAATGCCAACACCAAAGTCTAAGAGTAAACTGAAGGACAGAAAGCTTATGCTATAACTTAATTCTATTCTGAAGATTTTTTAAAAATCTATTTTTTGTTATGTAATGTATTCACATTTCAAACACCAAAAATATAAAATGTTATTCAATAAAGCGCATCCCTTCCTCCCCCCATTTTCCATTTACTCAGTTCCCCTCCTCACCACAGTGTTATTTCTATTTCCAGATAGGCTTTAAATTAATATTTGAATGTAAAATTTCGACATACCACACAGACACATTTTCACACACACCTGTATATTTATAGCTTTTGTACTGATTTAGACAAATAGCATTCTATATACATGGACATATATATGTATGTATATATGTATGTATATTTGTATATTTTTCTCCCATACTCTTTTCCCTTGACAACATATACTAGTGATCTTTCTGTATTAATTTGTAGAGAGCTTTTTCATACAGTTATAGCAACATAATATTCCATTACAGGTATGGAGCATGATTAATAAGTTCTTTGATGGCATTAAGATATTTTTACCTTTCTGCTTTACAAATAAAACTGCTGTGAATAATCTTATACATGTGCCACTTCAAACTGCATGCATATATCCATGGGATATACGCTGAGAAGTGGAATCTGGGTGACAGGGTAAATACATTTGTAATTTTGATATATATGGCCAAATTGGCCTCTACCATAGTTGTAATAATTTACATCTCCACCAGTAACAAATGTATGTTTTACCCACTCCTTCACCAGAACCTTGTGATATTAAATTTTTAGATTTTGCCAATAATATAGGAAAAGAAAGTATGTCTATTTTTTATTTTTGTTTTTATGAATGAGATTGAGCGTCACTGCATATGTATAAAAGCCATCTGAATGCTGTCCTCTGTGAACTTTCTGTTCTCCTTTGTTTTTCTTTTGGCTTTTTGATCTTTTTTCTACCAATCTCCAGAAACCCTTTTTATATTTGGGAAATTAGCCACTTTTCAGTGATGTGATTTGTAAATATTACTTGGTTTGTCATTTGTATTTTAATTTACTGCATTTTTTTGCCATTCCATTTAGAAAAAAGGAAAGAGATATAATATCATGTTGTGAGTTCTATACACTCCATTTTTTTAAAGATTTTATTTATCTATTCATGAGAGACAGAGAGAGAAAGAGAGAGAGAAGAGAGAAGAGAGGCAGAGACATAGGCAGAGGGAAAAGCAGGCTCCTCTCAGGGAGCCTGATGCAGGACTTGATCCCGGGGCTAGAATCATACCCCAAGCCAAAGGCAGATGCTCAACCGCTGAGCCACCAGGTGTCCCGTTTTATACACTCCTATTTACAGATTTTTTATGGCTTTTTAATTTTGTGCCAGCTAGGAAGGACCTACCCATTCTTAATTAAATAGAATTGTCCCTTGCTTTATTTCTACTCTTAGAGGTTTCACTTTTTTTTTTTTTAAGATTTTATTTATTTATTAATGAGAGACACAGAGAGAGAGGCAGAGACACAGGCAGAGGGAGAAGCAGGCCCCATACAGGGAGCCTGATGTGGGACTCGATCCCGGGTCTCCAGGATCACCACCTGGGCCAAAGGCATCTGCTCAACCCCTGAGCCACGCAGGCATTCCTCGGTTTCACTTTTGATACCCACTTTAGCAATTCTGCACTTTTCATGCTGCATGTTATGAAATATACTAGAGATGCTCACCCATTCCAATACCACTTCCTTTCTAGTCCAGCTTCTCCACACTGATTTGAGATAAAAGTTTTTATCATACATATGGAGACCAGTTCTTGATTTCTATTTCACAGTATTGGTCTGCCTCACTATTTGTTTTCCAGTGTCACCATGTTTTTAATACCTGGGGCAATATAGTCTACTTTGTATGCGATAACACTGGTTCCCCTCCTTGCTTTTCTTCTAGTTTTCAGCTGTTCTTATTTTTCTTTCCTTATTAAATTTAAGAATCAGCTCTTCTATTATTGATGTCTGAATATTGGTATTTCCACTTGTGTTATGACAAAATTAAATCAAGGAGAATTAATGTTTTTGTTGTTGGGATTTTATGTCTAAGAACACAGTATGCCTATATACCTATTTAAGTCAGGGGAGAGAGGGTGCTGCAGGGGTGTTTTATGTTTTCTTCTCATCAATGATGGGTATTTATCATTCAGCTTATTCCTAGGTATTGTTTAGTTAACTTTTTTTTATCTTGAGGCAATTATACACGCACATGCAATTGTAAGAAATAATACAAGGAGATCTCATGTCCCGGTTACCCAGTTCCCCAATAGTAACATCTTGCATAGTTACTCTATCACAGTATCACAATGAGGATATTGACATTGATACAGTCAAGATAAAGAATCCATCACATTGACCCTGAATGGCCATATCTACTTCCTTCCCATCCTCATTCTCCCCATAACCTCCTGGCAACCACTAAGCTGTTCTATATCCCTGTAATTTTGTCATTTAAAGAATGTTTTATGAGTGAACTTATACAGTATATATCCTTCTGTAATTGACTCTTTTCACTCAGAATAATTCTCCAGAGCTTCATCGAGGCTGTTGCTCATATTCATAACTTATTCTTTTTTATATCTGAAAAGGATTCCATAGAATGATTATACCATAATTTATTTAACTAGTCACCCATTGAAAGACATCTGGGTTGCTTAAAGTTTGGGGCTACTACAAATAGATCTTCTATAAACATTTCTGTGTGAACCATAAGTCTTCACTTGGGAGCATAAAGGATCAGAAGTCACTGGATCATAAGGTAGCTGCATGTTGAGTTATCTAAGAAACCGTTAAACTCCAGAGTGGTCATATCATTTTACATTCCTACCTGCAATGGATGACCAATTTCTCCACATCTTTGTCAGAATTTGATGTTGTCATTATTTTTTTAAATTTTAGCCATTCTGATAAATACGTAATGACATCTTATTGTACTTTTAATTTGCATTTTCCTGATTGCCAGTGATGTTGAAAATCTTTTCATGTACTCATTTCCCATCTGTATACCCTCTAGAGTAGAATTTTTTATGTCTTTTTTCAATTTTCTATTTAAATTGTTCGTTGCTGAGTTTTGAAAATTCCTTATATATTCTGGATACTAGTCCTTTGTCAAGTATGTGGTTTGTAAACATTTTCTCCTGTCTATAGCTGGTTTTGTCCTCCTCTCAACAGAGTTTTTCACAGAGCAAAGGATTTAATTGTGAAGTTCAGTTTAGCATTTTTTCCTTTCATGGATCATGCCTTTGATGCCAAGTTTAAGAACATTTTACCTCGTCCTAGACCCCAAAGGCTTTCTCCTATCTCATTTTTCTAAAAGTTTATAGTTCCGCATTTCACATTTAAGTCCATGATCCATGTTGAATGAGCTTTTATCTAATAATGAGACTGAAGCTGAGGTTCATTTTCTTGCCTGAGGGCTCTAACTCCTTTTGTTCTAACTCCTTTTGTTCAAAAGGCTATCCACTGAATGAATTGGTTTTTCACCTTTGTCAAAAGTAAGATGGGACTTCCAATTTCTTCTCTGATATGTAAAGAGCTTAGAGTTATTGCTCACACCCTCACAATAAGAAAAAACTGAACAAACTGAAAATCAACAACTTTCTTAGGTCCATCAGACTAGAAGTCACAGTGCAAAGCTCTTTCTCTAAAACTGGAGAGATGGACTAATAGAGAATCACACCTTACCAGCAAGAGAAGCTACTAGACCCAGTGCTGGTAAAAATTCTTAAAATGTAATTGAGGAATGGCTGGAGGCTCTTATAGACTAGTTTGAGAATTAAAAACTCTGAAATTCCAGTAGAGGGGACACACTTCCAGGAGTTTCGTCTCCAGGAGTCCCACCAGGTACTAATGGTGAAGACTGGGCCAAAATAAAAATAAAAATCCCTTCATGCTTTCAACAGGGAAGACAAAAGTAACCATTTTCAAATACACCTGCAGCATTCTCTTCTTGCTTCTGTTTTCTGCAATAAACGTCTGCTCTCAAGAGAAACTACTTTGCCAAAGCCTAATCTGACCTGTGGGAAGGGCGATTAGTCAACTGCAGGACTCTCTAGCCATCCTATTGCACATTAAGAAAAAAGAAACAGCAAAGAAAGTCTCTTGTCAAGCTTTCTGAAGGTCATAGCCCAGGCACTCTGGTCCACCCAAATCACAGACTGAGACATAAAATTATATCGTGCTTACCCTCCCCAGTACCTTGACCCACATCAACACAGCTCCAGGATAGTAACTGTAACTGTAGCTGTAACTACCTCAAGCACTAAACGCAACCTAAGTCCTAGCCAGATAATAAAAAAAAACTTCACATTTAAAGCCTATTTACCTCAATTCCTATTATCTGATACATCAAGTCTAGCTTTCAACAACAAAAGCATGCTAAAATACAAGAAAAAAACAGCCCAGGGGGATGCCTGGGTGGCTCAGTGGTTGAGCGTTTGCCATTGGCTCAGGGTGTGATCCCAGGATCCGGGATTGAGTCCCACGTTGGGCTCCTTGCATGGAGCCTGCCTCTGTCTCTGCCTCTGTCTCTCTGTGTCTCTCATGAATATATATATATATATATATATATATATATATATATATATATTTTTTTTTTTTTTTTTTTTTTTTAAACAGCCTAGAGAGACAAGGCAGTCATCAGAACCAGATTCAGATATGTCAGAGATTTTGGAATTACTAGAGTGGTATTTAAAATAACTATGTTTAATATGCTAAGGGCTCTCATGGAAAAGAACAGATAGGTAATGCAAGTGAAGAGATAAAAACTCTAGGAATGAATCAAAAGGAAATGCTAGAAATAAAAACCACATTAACAGAGATGAAAAATGCCTTTGATGGACTCATCAGTACACTGGACAAGGTTGAGGAAAGAGCCAGTGAAACCAAATACATATCAATAGAAACTTCTGAAAATGAAATACAAAGAGGAAAACGTGGAACAGAATATCCAAAAATATCCTGGAACTGTAAGATAATTACAAAAGGTATACCATATGTATAATGGTAATACCACAGAGAGAAGAAAGAAAGAAGCAGAAAAAAAATATTTGAAGTAAGGAAGCTGAGATTTTTTCAGAATTGATGGCAGAAAACAAATAACAGAACCAGGAAGCTCACATAACACCAAGCATGATAAGTATCAAAAAAAAAAAAAAAAAAAGGTATTAGGCATGTCAATATTCAAATTGCATTAAAAAAGACAAAGAGAACATCTTGAAAGATAACACAGGAAAAAAAAGTCTTACCTAGAGAAGAATCAGGATACAACTTACACTGGACTTCATAAATAATACAAGTGAAAAGAAAAGCATTGAAAGAAAAAAAAATCACCAAAATAGAACTATGTATACAAGGACATTAACCTTCAAAAGTGAAGGAGAAATAGGCTTTCTCAGATAAACAAAAACTGAGGAAATTTGTGTCCAGTAGACTGACCTTGAAAGAAATGTTAAAAAGAGTTCTTCAGAAAGGAGAAAAATGGTACAGGTCAAAAATTTGGATCTACACAAAGAAAGAGAAGTGTTAGAGAAGGAATAAAATAAAATAAGTAAAATAATAAAATAATTAAAAAATTATTATTGTTATCTAATAGACAACTGCTCAAAATAGTAATAGCAACAATGCATTAAGTCATTATGGCTTATGAATAAGTAAAATGAATGACAGCAATGTTACAATGAATAAGACAATGGATAAAGAGGAGATTTACATAATGATAAAGAGGTCATTCTCCAAGAATATAGAACAGTTGTTAATGTATATGAATCTCACATAGCACCAAAATACATCAGGCAAAAACTGATGGAATAATAATCTAGATTATTATTATTTAGGGGTACCTGGGTGGCTCAGTCATTTGGGCATCTAACCTTTGATTTCAGCTCAGGTCATGATTTCAGGGTCATGATATCAAGCTCCACATTGGGTTCCATGCTGAGTGCAGAGCCTGCTTAGGATTGTCTTTCCTTCCCCACTCTTAGAATTCTCTCTTTTCCTCTCCCACTCTCTCCTTTCCCCCACCCTCTTCAAGCCCAACATTGGGTATAAAGATTAGTTAAAATTAATTAATTAAATTTAAAAATAACTGTTTAATATGCTAAGGGCTCTGGTGGAAAACATAGAATAACAAATATGTAATATAAGTAGAGAGATAAATACTCTAAGAAAGAATCAAAAGAAAATGGTAGAATCCTGTTGTATTAGGGCCCCACACTTATGACCTCATTTAACTTTAATTACCTCCTAATGTCCCTAATGTCCAAATATGGTTATCTTGGGGGTTAGTTTATACAAACTATACAAACTTGGGGGTTTAAGTTTATACAAACTATACAAACTTGGGGGTTTAAGTTTATACAAACTTAGAGGAGACAGGATTCAGTCCATCATACCTATCCTATTGATTGTGTTCTTTGTATGTTATTTGTGTCTGGTTGGGGGATAAGACAGACATAAATATGTAGGTGCAAATTTATTTTAGGCAATACTTGTTTAATTACATCTTTTTTGTTTGTTTTATCATTTTCTTAATAATGACATGTAGGTTTGTTTTGGGTCTCCTGTTCCTGTCCTCTAGATCTACATATTTTTAAATTCTTTAGAACTCTCTTTAATTTATATTTCATTTATTTTCATTTTCTCAGTTCTAATATACATCTTGCTATGTCTTCTACAATGCATGTCAGACTAGCCTTCTTCCAGTGTTGTCTTCTTTCACGATAGTTTATTGTTTTCATCTGCTATTCCCTGAGCTACATTAGCTCATGCTTTGTTTCCTCTTATTACCTCATCATCTCTTCCCTGAGTTTTTGTTTTGATTATTTGTGGTTTTACTTTAAAGAAGCAATAGGATCATAAGGTTTTTAGTTCATGTTAAAATTCTTATTCACAATTTCCATCTGTCTCAGGGCAACATTTTTCCTGGAGAATATTGTTTGTCAATAAATGTAACTTTGAATTCCTCCGTTATACTTCTGTCTTCCTATAGATGCTGTGCAAATTCCTTTTGCATCGCTTATTATTAAATGAGTTGGAATTTTATGGACCAACTATTTTCCAGGACTTTCCATAGGTGGGTGAAGGAAAGGTAGCTTTCCAAGCTAACTGATTTTTACACTGCAGCAGGTTCTGACTTCTTCAGCTTCCACAAAACAAGGCAGGTTTGGGCTATTTTTTTGTTTTTGTTTTGTGGTTGTTGTTGTTGTTGTTGTTGTTGCAAATATAACTGGTATGTGGACCTCTGCTTGTAGCAGTGTCTTCTGCTTCTCTCAACATCATTGCTTCTCCAGTGTGTGCACTTTCTCACTTGCCCTACTTCTTCATCTTTAGACTTATTCCTATTTCTATCCCTTGCTCTAACATTTCTCACCTCTGCTTCTCTTGGCTCAATCCCAATGTCTCTTCCATGAAACTAAACTTATTTTGAAACCCCTAACAAATTACTTCACATTCTTTTTTCTAGTTTCACAATGTTTCTGTTTTTGTTTTCACTTTTCTTTGTTGCTTGCCTTTGTTTTTTTTGGAGAAGATGGAAATTGCTAAATCTATGTAGCCTTCACCCTAGGAATCTTCTAGGAATTATGCCATCTACAGTTAGGAGAGACTATATAGACTATGTAAACCAGCTGTTCAGTTGATCCCTGAATACAGCACTGTGTTATTCATTTCTGTAACATTGGGACTATAGAAATATGACAGCCTAGGATATGACTAAGTCTAGTGCAGCCGAAAGAGACCCAGATGAGGAATATAAGACTTGGTGTTCCCTCTTTCCTCTGCCATTGTCCAACGTAGAGCAAGATAATGAAGCATGTGGGCCTCCAGTCCTCCAAATGAATTGGATGAGATGATCGCTGTTAGCACTCTTCTTTTGAAAGGTCAGCAGTTTTTGCAAATATTATGACAAATTTGGGAATACATCAGACTTCAGGATATACCAACTCAAACAATAAAGATTGAATTATATACTAAAAATAAGTGATTTATACTGAGTCAAACTTCTGAAAGAGTCTTTAGCCATGACATTTCCCTCCCTTCATTGTATCTCTTGGTAAGCTCAAACTTTTTAAATTTGACTTTTCCAGCAAGTATAATTTGAAGATGTGGGGAGATGTTTTCCCTTTCCCCTACACTTGGTATTTTATTTTATTTTATTTTATTTTATTTATTTTATTTTATTTTATTTTATTTTATTTTATTTTATTTTATTTTTTGGCATTTTAACTATTAAATGCTTTTCCAAGTTAAATTTTGGATGCACAAGCCATTCCACTGTCTAATAATTTAACTTAGAAAACAAACTGTATGTAATTTCCCTGACAATCTGAAATCTGTAAACTACTAAAAGGGAGTCAACTCAATGAGCAGCATGATAATTAACACTCATAATAAAATAATTATATTTTACATTGGAAATGTCTAAAAATTCACAGTACTTCTTTATATCTCCTTTTGCTTGCTGACATTAGGAAAATAGAACAAGTTTGCTTCACTTCACAAAAAAAATAACTGAAATTTTTTCCCAATGATCAAATCCCACTAAAAAACTGAAGGTTCTTAGATAAAAATCTATAAAAAAGAATGGTCTTTATTAATAAAATTGCTGAAGATAAGATAGTTGTAAATGCTGTAGGTCTAAATGTGACTCTCCCAATGTAACCTAGATTTGGAGAGGTGGTAACTCCAGTCACTAGGGGACAATTTAGGGAGTATACAGAACCTAGACATTGATTACTAAATCCTACTGATATCCAGAGGTGCCTGGGCGGCTCAGTCAGTTAAGTGTCTGACTCTTGGTTTTGGCTCAGGTCATGATCTCATGGGTCCTGAGATAGAGCCCCTTGTAGGGCTCCTCACTCAGCAGGGAGTCTGCTTGAAAATTCTTTCTGTCCCTCCCCCTACTCACTCTCTCCATCTCTCTCTCAAATAAATGAATAAATCTTTCAAAAAATAAAAATAAGAAAAAAATAAATCCTACTGATACCCAGTTTATATTGGTTACCAGCTTATTGGCATCAAAAATGACTTGTTAGGAAATATTATGTTGTTTGCTTTTGTTTAGGTTTCGATAAATAAAATATTTTGTTGGATTCTTCTTATAAAAAAGGTCCCATGTTCAAATGAAAAGATAGTTCATAAATATTCTTATCATGACTAACAACCAAATCTAAAACCAGAAATGCACATTTTCTCAACCTGCTTCTCTTATTGTTCATTTTAACAATTCAATTTAATGTTTGACTAGTTTGCCTAACAAAACAGGCATGTCACAAAGACTGCTATGTCAGAGTTCCTCAACATTGTTTCTAGTGCTTTCAAGGTGCTATGGATTGAATGTTTGTGTCCCCCTAAAATTCATGTTGAAATTAGTTCCCAATTTGATGGCATTAGGAGATGAGGTGGGGGCGGGGGGGAAGCAATGATGAAGTCATGAGGGAGAAGCTCTCATAAATGGGATTAGTGCCCTTATAAAAGAGACTCCAGGGAGTTCTCTTTTTCTTTTCTGCCATGGGAGAAACAATGAAAAGACTGCCACCTAAAACCAAGAAGCTGGTTCTCACCAGACATTGAATCTGCCTGTGCCTTGATTAATCTGCCAGACTTCGTAGCCTCCAGAACTGTGAGAGATAAATTAGTTGTTCAAGCCACCCAGTCTATGGTATTTTTGTTACAGCAGCCTGAGCAGACTAAGACACAAGGTAAATATAAATATCTCCTTTTACAGATGTGGAACTCAATAGTCAATGATACTGAGGCAGGAGACTGGAGGAGTAGAGAACAGATTTCACTCTCTAGCTGCCTGACTGGCTCTGAGCCCCTGATCTTTCTCACTATTTTTGTATCTACAAGCACACATATGCATTTCTTTAGGAGGCCTGGGAAACGCTGTGTCCCAAACTACAATGCCATGAAAGGGACCCAGTGAATCACACTTTTGCCAAAAGTGACAGGTGCCATTTCCCCTCATGTTTTATTCACCAAAGCAATTTTCATGGCCACACCTAGCTACCAAGTGTCCAGAAAGAGGGAATATTTGATAACACTAATTACTATGCTGTTTAGTCTGGAGGTTGTACTTGTGGGTTAAGAGCTAATGAGGTCAGTTCATACTTAATATTGAATGACTTTTAACTCCATGCTCAGGATAGCAGGAACCACCGGTAGTTTTGAGCAAGAACATGACACCACAATGGGTAGTCTGAGTAGCAGTCTGAATTCACTAAGTAGACAAAGGGCTGCTAGGCTGTGAGACCTGCTTCTCAATTATTGCTCCAAACCAACCCAGTTTATGCTTTCTTACTCAGCAGAGCAGAGCCCACTGCATGATTCTCAGACCAGTTCTCCCTTCTAAGAACCACAGAAGGATGTGATCTTTTAACACTGAAAGAAGAAACTATTATCTGGCACAGGGTGAAGAGTCTTGCTGACACCACTTCAGGTGAATTATAGTTGTACCTGGCAGGAAGGTGATGGAGAGCTCTCAGAGGAGAACAGTCTGCCCCCAGGGGCAGGTACAATCACATGGCTATGCAATTGAACTTGCTCCTTGTATTTAGTGGCAAAACTTTAGAGGCTCCCTCTTTGAAAAAGAAAATGTATACAAACACACACACAGACACAAAACCATAAGGCTTTACTATGACTATCTTGTTATTAAAGGGGCATATTCTAAGCTTTATGCTCATCATTACAGAAGGCAGTTGTGCCATTTCCTCAGTCTAGTCAGCAATTTATAGCCACATTGCTATCACTTTAGGTGTTTTAGAGTGACATGATTTATTTACACACTGGTTCTACATATGGCTTTTTAAATAATGTCTAAGATGGAATCATCTAAATTAGATGTTTAGACTATAAGACTATACATTTAAGGCACAGGATTTATATACAGAATATTTTAAAAATCACACAACTAAAAAAATGTTATAATAAAAGTGGACCAAAAAATGTAGTTACTCAACAAAAAAAAAATATCTGAAAAGCCAATAAGTTCATGAAAAATGCTCAGTATCATTATCAGGCAAATGTAGATTAAAGCTATAATGATATCCAGTCATACCTACTAGAAGAGACAAAATTAAAAAGATTGGCAATATTGATTGTTGCCAAGGAGGTAAAGTAATTGGAATTTGCATCCATTGCTGGTGAGAGCATAAAATTGTACAACCTCTCTGGAACTATTGGCAATTTCTTATAAAGTTAAACTTACATCTACCCAGTTATTGAACTATTTTACTCTCAGGTGATTATCCTAAAGAAATTAAAACATATATCCACAAAAAGGCATATACAAGACTGTTTTACTTGCTTCATTCAAAATAACAAAAAACTAGAAACCCAAATGTCCATCAAGAGGTGAATGAACAAACGATGATAAATTTGTGTCATGGAAAACTACTATGTAACATGAAAGAACAAATAGGGGTGCCAGGTGGTTCAATTGGTTAAGCATCTGACTCTCGATTTCAGCTCAAATGGTAATCTCAAGGTCCTGGGATCAAGCCCCTCATCAGGCTCTTCACTCAGCAGGCAGTCTGCCTCTCTTTCTCTTTCCCTCTCCCACTTCCTCTCCTTCTCTGTCTCTAAAATAAATAAAAGAAAAGAACAAATAATTGCTTCTTCCAATAACATGAATGAATCTAGAAAACATTATCCTAAAAGAAAATAGGTGGACACAAAAGTTCCTACTACATTATTATACAAAGTTCTAAAATAGGCAAATTAATCTATGGCAATAGAACTTGCCACACTGCTTACCTATAGGTGGAGGGAGTGAGTACTGACTGAAGGGAGTGCAAAAAAATCAATTGGGCTAATGGGAATGTTCAGAGTCTTACTTCCTGGGTCAGTAATGCAATGAATAATGTTTGTCAAAATTCATTATGCTCTATGTTTAATACCTGTGCATTTCACTGTATGTTACTTATACCTCAAAATATTAAAAATAGATACTTTTAACTGGTTTGAATAATCACAGTTGAGATTTCGTAGAAAAGCATGAACCTTGATATATCTGCCACACTTAGTCCTATTATGGAAATTAGCAACATACAGTATGGTATGATATAGAAATCACAACACTGAAAGTCTGCAGTAGACAATAACCAACATAAATCAGTGAACTGGTCTGGATACAATAGGAAGGAGTGGTGGGGCCCGTGATGAACTACAGAGAGAATGCCACGTCTTGTAGAAACCATCGGTATTGCTCTAGCCTATATTTGCTTCTGGGAGACGCTGTCCAGTAGCTGCCAGTTTTTGTTTGTCAAAAGAAATCAGAAATTTATATGTGAAATACATTGATATTTATACTTTGGCCATTAATTTATAACTAATTTCAATTTAGCTATATATTTTGGGTGTTACATTTTTCAAAATATAAACAGCAAGCAAGCTGAACATAATGCTATATATAAATAGCTGGAAATGACTCTGGTTTCCTCAGCCTTACCTCAACTGCAGCCATCTCATTACAGCTTTGCTTCCCAAGATCAAAGGAAGCAAGAGGAAATAATCATTGCTCAGAAACTCAATGGCAGGTCATGCCTTCTTAATCTAAGCAGGCCCAGGTCCTTTCTGGTCGGTAATGGAGGGAGGACATCAATGCAAAAGAGTGCCTGGATCTTATTTCCAACTCCTATCTTTCAAAACTTCCCTTCCTTTTGTATTTGCTCCTGCCACCCCCCTACACCAGCCCTTAGGAGGCAGTGCCTTGAAGTGGAATTTCTATGTCTACTCTCCCTTTCAATCTCTCTCTTTCTCTTTCTCTTTCTGTTTCTCTTTCTCTTTCTCTTTCTGTTTCTCTTTCTCTTTCTCTTTCTCCTTCTCTTCTCTTTCTCTCTCTCACACACACACACTCACACACACACACACACACACCCTTACAAGTGTATGCACACGTACTCAAAATAGCTAAGGCTAGGCTTAAATCCTTAAACCCAGCTTCATTAAAGATTCTGAAGAAAAAAAGAATGTACAAAAAGATAATGCAGTTTCAGATTTAATTATCTGAATCTATTCTGTTATTTTAAACATCAGATGCCCTATAGACCATTGCATCTTTGACTAGATCCTAGTTTGTCTCCATGGATCACAGGTAAGATGATCCTATAATCCATTTTTTGGGGGGATGATCCTAGCCTATGCCTATTTTCTTGGCATAATCATAAATAGCTTCCTGTTTCACTCTCAAAGTTTCCCTGGTTTGAAAGATAAATTTTATAATCACCCTAGTCAAAGGGTATCTTTAGTTTAAGCTGGAATATCTAACTATTATATCTAGACTTTGAAGCCTATAGCCAAGAGAAAGCAGTTTTTTATGGCTTATCCATGGCTCATCTTTTATGTCCCAGTTACCTAGGCAAGAAACTGAAAAAAGTAACATAGAAGTCCACTTCATTTCTGATCTTTACATTCATAATAAAGAAAATAAATAAATATGTAAAGCCAATGGATGTGTGGTTTGCCCAAAGTAGGCACTGTAAGAAAGATTATCTGAAACCCTGAAATACTGATTTTAACATGACTGTAGTATATAGAATTAGTAGTACAAATATATAATGGATTTGGAAAGAAAACTTGATGGTATAAAAGCATGATTTCTGACACAGAAGAAAATGCAGCTGATAAAATGGAGGAGGGTTGAGGGAAAGAGGGTGTAATGGTATTTTTGAGAAAGGATGCTGAGCCCCACCTACAAAGTCAAAACCATGACCAAAGTTAGTTTAAGGACAATGACAATCTTATCTAGGTTTGGGGAGATACCAGATCAGAGGGTTCCTGTGCTTATCTCAGAGGAGAGCCAAAGTGGAACTACAGGCCTTAGGGAAGCCCATCATTGTTGCATACTGTAGAGCAACACTAGGTCCTGGGTGTTGAAACTGTAGAATGTCAAAGGTTAAGTGGGAGGTCCAGGCAGGCAGATGAGGGCAAACTTTCAAGTCTTAGGCAACCCAGGTAGTGTGAACAGAAAATGTGTAGGACCCCACAAGAGGGACTCAGATGGCTCATTGCCCAGCAAGACCTCATGAGTGGTTCAAAAAGGAAACATATGGCCTGACATGTTAACCGAAGGCCATGGCAGATGGGGAGTCACAGTGAATACTAGTTAGTAATAGAGGACAATGAGCAAATGACTAGCCAAGATGAGATACACCTTTGTGGATCCCAGCAAGGGACAGAGGGCAATCATGGATCAAGTGCCCTCTTACCCTGATAATATCATGAAGCCCAAAAGACCCTGGGAACTTAGCTGCTACACTGGGGAGGAGTGAGAGGGTAAAAATACTGGTTTTGATCATGTTTATCTTGAAATGCCTGAAAAATAAAGTTGATTTTATTTGAATCAGGGAAACTACGTTTTCTGCTTTTAAGCCCGAAAAAGGTGTGAAACAGAAGCCAAGTTTTATATTTTGCACATCTGAATCTGCAGCCTATGAAATTCATGCTCACTATACTATTTTCTCAGATGCTCTATGGCTTTTTGTTGTTGCTTTCTAACTTATAAAAAAGCATAAAAATCTTAAATAAAAGCAAGTTTGGTGACTAGATTTCACCGAAAAAAAAAATGCATTCCAACTCCATAAAACACCCAGAGAAGCCATATATCTGGCATATGTGTGTGGCTTTTCAAGAAGTTGACTCATAATCCATGACAATGTTCCCACAATCAGGAAATCTAATTTTTGTCATTTGTTTCAAATTTGGCCCCCACCAGAACTTGAAACTAAACTGCCAAGAAAAACAAAATTGACAGATTTGTAATTCAACTCTCCATTTCGCCTTCCTGTTTGTTTGATGGATGTGTAGATTAGCAGTGAAATGGCCCAAGACTAGCAAGAAAATGAGGGGAAAATATCTGGTCGTGGTCTCCTAACACAACTTTACCTCTATACCTTACAACCATCTGCATCTATACCTTTGTTTTAAACATGTGAATATGTACCAGCACACGTGCATGCACACATGCATACACCTCCCATTTATAAAAAAACTCTATTGTACTAATAGTTTTAGATCAAGTACATTCTTAACTTTAAAGGGAAAATATTATTCATGCCTTTAACTATTTTTCATTTATATTCATCTACTTCTATTTTTTTTTAATTTTTATTTATTCATGATAGGCACACAGTGAGAGAGAGAGAGAGAGAGAGGCAGAGACACAGGCAGAGGGAGAAGCAGGCTCCATGCACTGGGAGCCTGACGTGGGATTCGATCCCGGATCTCCAGGATCGCGCCCTGGGCCAAAGGCAGGCGCCAAACCGCTGCGCCACCCAGGGATCCCCATCTACTTCTATTTTTAAAAATCTCAGAGATTCATCTAAAGAATTATCCTCAGCCTCCAAAACCTTTTCCAACTATGTTTCCACACTTTTCTCATAAATACAATAGATGGAACCACTTCCAAGCCTTCTACCTTCATACAATGACCTCTCATCCTTTATAGACCTCCCAAGCAATTAGCTATCTTCTTTCTTTGCAAGCACGCATATCAATCATTCAGAACTTTGCCATTTCCCTTGTATGTGATGGTGGATCTTGGAATGCAAAGACCTCAAAAGTCCTGTCTCATCTCAGCTCCCAGGGCACAGGTCTACTTCAACATATCACCTGCTTATATGATCAGATATTATTCACCATAACCTCTAGACATGGTGCCCCTCCAAGGTCCTGACTTCCAGATATTTCTTTTCTCTGACTATAGCTCATCTTCTTCCATTTTTTTCTAATTTCCACACTCCCCATAACTCTTCTTTATAGTCATTATGACCCCTAAATCCCATGCCTGCTGGATAGGCAAGGACCCTCATTTGACCCTCTAAAAGGCTTGGATCCAATGACCAGTCATTTATCACGACCTTAGAATAATCCTTTACTCTCGTCACATTATACTACCTTACCTTCACAGATACCCCAACTTTTTGCTTTCCCTCATGTTATGGCCCCATTATCAGTTGCCAAATACTTCATGAAGCACACTTCTATAAAAACAATTTTATTAACTTGAAGTGAGCTCTTAATGCTGCCTGGGGATCCTTTTGTTTCCTATTAAATATTTCTCAAATTTCTTAAACAAAATCTTATCTAGGTTTGGGGAGATACCAGATACCATATTTTTTTCTTCATTCTCCTAAACCCCTACCTCCAACCCTACTCAGGACCCCTCAATTTTACTCACTCTTATCAAGATCAATTCAATAGGACAGGAACTTTTTCAACTTCCTTCTACTTGTTCTCAAAATACTTCTCTATTTTGCCACTTGACTCCATCTCCCGGTTGGTTCAGAATTCTCCCCTCCTTGTTTCTTATTTTCAATCTCTCTCTCCAGGTTCTTTCAACCAAAATAAGCAACATTCTCAATTTCTCATGTTCTAAAACACTTACCTCCAAGTCTCGCTCCTCCTCCTTTTTACCCTCTTTTCAATAACAATTTATGGAACAAGTATTCTAATTTCATTCTCATCTTTGGTTCTCCAACCGCTTAACTCTAACCAGCCTTCCCTTCTCAGTGACCACATCTCAATGCCCACTTTCCATCCCTTTTCTGTAATATTTGGCACTGCTAACCCCAGCTTCATTGAAGCTTGTCTCATTTCCACTGATACTGGCTCACCTCCTACCATTCAAACTCTAATTAATCTCTGCCTCATTTTTAGCTCTATTTTCCCCTGCTCCCCCAAGTGTAGGCAGCTCACAAATTCTCTCCCTTTCTAGCCTTTTCTTCATTCATGTGTCACTCCTAACATTTCCATTAGTTTTCTAGGCATCTTCATTTGAACATTCATTTGCATCTCAAAAACATTAGTTGCAAAGTTGAGTATATCCTCATTCCTGCCATTTGCCCCTTTCTCCAGAACTTTCTGTCTTTGTTAATATTCTTTATCATCCTAAACCTCAAAGTAGTTGGCAAGCAATACATCATCCTTTGCTTCCATATTTGGGCTAGTCTAACAGCCAATATCTTCCAAATTCTATAGCTCTATTTGAAGTAATACTTGTGATAACTTAATATTATAGTTCAAATGCTTACTCCCTCACATTGTAACTACTGGAATAACTAACTGCCCTCTGCTTTCTCAACCCTTTTTCCTCGAAGTCATCCCAGATACTTCTGTTGGACTACTAATCTCTTTGAAGTACAGCTCTAATAATACCATTTCTCCTATTTAAAGAGTCAGAGGTGTCCCAGGGTCATCCTAATAAACTATAAACTCTCCAACCTGTCATTCAAGGACTTCTACAATAAGGCCCCTGCCTATTTCCCAGTCACCTCTTCTACTTTTCCTCATGCTCATCATTTGATGAAAGTAGAAGAAAAATATAGAAACATAAAATGGAAAAATGTCTTTTTTCATCCTCCTTTATATTCCCTTTGTACAAAGGTTTACTTTATTACTTAAATTATCTCTTAAATGTCTGTCTATTCTTAGTAAACTATTCTATCTTTAATCTCTAGTTGTTCTGCGAGTAGATTGGGATGGGAGAGGAAGATAAATAAACACATTTCTCAAAAAGCCAACACCCTTTGTTCTTAACTAGCATTTGAACAAAACATTGTTATATAAGAAACTTAACTTTTTTTTTAAATTCTAACAGCAGCAACAAATAAATTGTATTTATTATTACAGCTATTTAGTCTAAACTAAACTCTTCCTAACCCTAAAAGATTACACTTAACTTTTATAAATTAATAGCAAAGTGAAGGATTCTTATCCATAGACATGCAAATTCACTTAAAATCCCTCCTCCCCTCAGCCAATTTTGAACCCATTTGCAAATCATTTCAATATACCTGATCTGTAAATACATCTGTTCTTTGGATTGTCCTTTTACTGGTCCTAACATCTTATTAGTTCCCTCATTTAATTAGTAAGCTAAACAAAGTCTTCAAGATATATTCATTTTATATGAGAGTCATGTTTTCACTTCTTTTTGAAGAGCATTCTTTAACAAGTACCTATACAACTGACTGCAATTACCATCAGAGAAGGTGTCAAACCTGCCTGCCACCCACAGAGAACAGTAGCAGTCACTCTGGAATTACAAACATTAAGCCTCAGTTAGGCTTCTGTTTGCAAGTAAAGGAGCTCCTATACTCCCCTTCAACATTCCTCTGGGGTTATGGAGGGATTACATCAAGCTACCCTGAGGGTAAATACAATATTTAGGAGGACCCTAGCAATACCCTAAAGACTACATCAATGTTCCATGAATTAGCATACACTGTTCCTGAAGCCTCTAATATGTGTCAAGGGAATGACTTAGACCCTGGGAAAATCTAATTCAATATGAGGAAAGATTTTATGAATAAAGAGAACTGAATTGCAATGATAAGAAAGGGAATCTTGCGAACACTAAATTTAAGACAAGTTGGTATGAGAAATGGGGTACCACTGTGTGGCTAGGAAGGCCACTGGAGTCTTGCTGAACGTATAGGCCACATGCTCTACCTGAGCAATTCCATAGTCTAACTGAAGCTAGCAAGGGACAGACATGGATGGGGGCCATCCGTCTTTCCTGGAATGGAAATCTGCTGAGAAGAGCCACTGATGCAGCTGAGAAAGTATCACTGTCAAGCCTGAGCAAAGGACAGTCTAAATTTAAGTGCTTCCCACTTATTAGTCAACCCATTATTGCTTCCATTCCAGCTCTGAGAAGTTGAGGGACCAGGAGATCTCTGAATATGTCCCCTATACATCTCCAGCATTTCTTAAATATTTGGCCCAGAAACTAACACAAGAGAGTTCTGTGCATTGGCCACTTAACTGCCTCAGTCCTTACCCTATTAGGACAACAGTGCTCTGGGTACAACCCACAAACATACCCTCTTCTAGGCATGGACAGCCACCAAGGATGTTGTCAGCAAGCCCAAAATTCAGAGTTTATCTCAGAATGATAAAATCTGACTCCTTTCCCATTCTGTGTCTCTCAAAGCCCCTTAATTTCCTTCTTTTCCTTATTAATTCACACTATAAAAACATTGTTCTAGTTTAGGTGGAATTCTTTTCGCTTCATTACACCTGTCTGTCTGTCTTTCTTTTTTTCTCTCTCTTTTCTTTTTTTCTTTCTTTCTTTTTTTGTACTTCCCTCCTCTATATCTGCAATGAGTACACACCACCTCCCTCGCAACCTCTCTGCTTTTAGCAATAATTTGCACATAATGGAACAGCCAGAGGGGGTTTGATCAATGACCTCTGTCTCAGAGATGCTGTTCCTAGGGAAACACATCTGCCAACATAAAGTATTGGAGCAATCACAGCTCAGTGAACGCAGTAATAAGCAACTGTTACTCTGGCGCCATCAGTCATGTTCAGTTACAGACCTGAAAGGAAATGGCACCTCAGGGAGCAATGTCCTTCCATAAATTTGGGCAACAATGAAGAATGATTTGCAATCAAGTAATAAAAGGCCCAAAAAAGGTCCACCATGCATACTAACATCCAGTACAGCTGACAAAGGAAATAAAAAACCTTGGCATTGTTTGCTCGTTATGTAAACTACACAGCTGTCCAAGCAATTAAGATATGATTTTGGGAATTCTCTCGTAAAAATTTGCTAACAGTGCTTCCACTTGTGAAAGTGACATTCTTCTTTATCAGTAAAGTGCATTTCATTAAGGTAATGCAATTTCATCAAGCTTAATAGTAGGAATTGCTTAACCTTATGGCAAGAGTACGTAAACAACATAAAATTAATGTCGCTCCTCATGTGGGGGAATAGATTTGCATTAGTGACAGTGCTGATCAAGTAATAAAGAAAGCCAATAGGAGAGCCTTCATGTCCATGGACTCTAGGGGTAAACAGCTGCTTTCTAACCCACATGTTGGGCAACCTGTGCCGGCAATAAAACAGTTAAGTGTTAATCTCCAAGCAAAGCATTGGGATGAAAGGAAAGAACAGATCTGACTACTAAAAATTTGACTTTGGGACAAAGCAGACACCTATCTTAGGAGCACAGACTAAGGAACACAGACTAAGCAAGCAAGAGAAATGAAAAGGAAAGTAACACTGACCCAAACACCAAGTTGTGTTGGCCCAACAGACAAGAGGCCCCTTCAAACTATTCTATACCCCTAACCCTATGTCTTACATGCCAGAGGTCTTTCCTGAAAACTGGGTAGTGCCTAGTAAAAGAAGTGCTCCCAAACCAGAATTCCATTTTTACTCTTCATTTCCACCGATTCCAGATAAGCCAAACTTCCCCTCACAACACAAATATTATAGAATTTATGCAAAAGAGTTAGGGCTTGAAAATCATTGTCAGCTGAAGAAAGAGTCCTTCACCTTCTACACAGAGTCCCAAACCATGGTTATCCTTGAAAAGTCTCATCCCCTCTTCTCAATATATGATTTAATCAAAACTGTTCATGATAAACACAACTGATTCATTTCAAATCCTCTCTTCCAATCTTCCTTCTACAGCAAAGGAGTGGTGAGGAAAATAAAAGCAAAGAATCTAAGTTATTCCCAGATTATACTATTAACCACCAACAATTGCATATTCCTCCTGCAAGCCCACTCTTAGCAATTGAACACACAGTTGCTACTCACTGTGGACTGATTTCCAGATATGAGAAACTTGGAGGCCCTGCCTGACGTCAGGGAGTATGCAGCCTGATAAAGATGACAAGCATGCAAATAAGAGGTGAGAAGGTTGAATAAAATTAGCAATAGTCCCGCATTTGATTTGGTATTAAGAGCAGAGAGGAAGGTGGGTTAAATTTTGACAGTAGAATGGGATAGTGAGTCTTCATGAACAGGGTAACATTTGTTAATAAGAGGGCCCTTCCAGAATATGATTCCATTGTGAAGGCCTTTGAGGAGAGGATATAGATTGTGAATGAGATATACTGACAAATGTGGCTGGATTAAGAGTTTAGAGCCAGATAACGGAGAAACTTGAATGACTAGAGGTTCTTTTAAGAGCCAGATTGCAAATTCAAAGAAGGTAATCAAAGAAAGTGTAACGGTGGGATATTTACAGAGGTGTGGACAGGATTAAGGGAAATTCACAGAGAGTGAAATACTCTATGACTAGCAACAGCAGGGAGTTCTTATCACCCTGGAGGAGACTGGGGATGGAGGGGTTCAGAGACCTAAAGGAAAAGTAGTTGCTATAGCTATAGAACTAGGTCGTCCAGAATGAGGTAGAAGGATACTGCTTAGGTAGAAGGATACAGTCAATATCAATCAAAAGGGATACAGTCCAGCAAAGAGGAATGCAAAATGAACACATAGCTTTATCTGTCTCTGCCAAATGGCAAACCCAACCAGAAGCCAGAAAGCAAGGGAGCCCATTGATCAGTCAATAAATGTCAGCCCCAAGGACTGTGGTTGGGGGAGTGGAGGGAGAATGGAGAGTGGATCTAGAGAGAAAAACAGAAAATATCCAGCAAAGCCTAATCATCCTGTTAAGAAATTTAGACAAGAGTTTAACCTTTTGGGTTACAATTTTGGTAATAATTCTATGTGAGTAAGACTGTAAGACCGTAATATTCTCGTTTCAGATTATGAGCTACTTGAAAATGAGAACTATGTCTTTATCATTTTTTTCCTCTGCATCTAGCACAGGCAAGATACAAGTTGCAACATGAGAATATAAGTGTCTGGCAATTAAATAAGATTGATGTGGTCAAGCCTCAAATGCCACAAAGAATTTTTTAGTATGTGTCAGGTTTAATCTGATCGGTAGTGAAATGGAATAGAGAGACCAGGCAAAGTTGATCATAACAGGTTTTTAATGGGACACGCTCTCGGGCCAGGTTCCGCAGGGGAGGGAGAGAGCCGGGAAGTCGCGCCCAGGGGAGGGCAAGTGGGCTTTTTAAGGGGGGACGGGTAAGGGGTTGTGTGTCTGTACGGGGTGATAGGTATTAGGCATATTACGGGAAATCGGCCTGGGGCGATAACTGCCCATGCCCTTATATGGGGTCTGGGTAAGGTGCAGTTCAAGTTTCCTGCGTAGGTCCAGTCTCCCCTGATGACCTGTCCTCCAGCGGTCTGCTGATGGTGGGAAAGTTCTGAGAAGGGGGTAACAAGGTGACAAGGTGGGGCGTCTGTCATTTTGTTGGTGCCTCCCGATCCCCATTGACCCCGCCCGCCCAACAGTATGTTCTTTGGAAGCCCACCTTGCCCCTTTAACATTAATAGCAGTAGATAGGGGACGCCTGGTTGGCTCAATGGTTGAGGGTCTGCCTTTGGCTCAGGTTGTGATCCCGGTTCAGGGATCAAGTCCCACATCGGGCTACCCGAGAGGAGCCTGCTTCTCCCTTTATTTATTTTTTTTTAAAGATTTATTTATTTATTTATGATAGACATAGAGGGAGGGAGAGAGAGAGAGAGAGAGGCAGAGACACAGACAGAGGGAGAAGCAGGCTCCATGCCGGGAACCCGACGGGAGACTCGATCCTGGGATCCAGGATCGCACCCTGGGCCAAAGGCAGGCACCACCCAGAGATCCCCTGCTTCTCCCTTTATCTATGTCTCTGCCTCTCTCTCTCTCTCTCTCTGTGTCTCGAATGAATGAATGAATGAATAAATAAATAAATAAATAGAATAGAATAGAATAGCAGTAGATGGATATCAAAATGCATGGCATGCAACTTTTGAGATTTATACAGTTTTCATATAGGGATGAAATCTTGAATAAGTCATCTACTGCAAAAGGAAACCTGAACATGATTCTTTGGGTGCTGGGGCCACCACAGCTTTATAATCTATTGTATGGTGTGTGAGTGTAGAACAGAGGTTAAAGGCACAACACACTGGCTTGCTCTGCCTGCAGGCAGCTAGAGATACAGGGCACTTTTCCCTGGGAATAAAAAGGGAAGAATCAGGGGAGGAGCCGTGCAGTACAGAGTCCTGGGCTTATCATGAGAAGATCTGGGTTTAAGAGTCAGACAAGCTGGGATCCCTGGGTGGCGCAGCAGTTTGGCGCCTGCCTTTGGCTCAGGGCGCGATCCTGGAGACCAATCCCATGTCGGGCTCCAGTGCATGGAGCCAGCTTCTCCCTCTGCCTGTGTCTCTGCCTCTCTCTCTCTCTCTCTCTCTCTGTGACTATCATAAATAAATAAAAAAATTAAAAAAAAAAAGAGTCAGACAAGCTGAGCATGAGTAACAACTGTTAATTCTTTAAACCTCATTGAGCCTGAGCTCTCCATAGGTCAGGTGAAAATATTTCCTATACCCTACCATTGGCCTAGGTGTAAATGAAATTCCGTGTGGAAAATGGCTTATATATAAATTGCAACGCAGTACACAAGTAAAAGGCGTCATTTTGCCTGTGCTTCCTGGCCTTCAACAATTGTCTGGCCCACAAGGTATATGTGAGCCTTTGAAAATGGATCGTATACAACTATGCTTCCTCCAGTAAGAAGAGAGTCAAATGGAGCAATTTGAGGGTTAAGAGGTTATTCTTAGACACTTCTTTTTTTTTTCTTAGACACTTCTTGTGTGATTTTTACCACATATAAGGGTGAGTAGCCAGATTTTTTAATTTATGCATGTATATATTTATGTATGTATGTATGTTTTATTTGTTTGTTTGTTTTTATTTAAAATACCTCAAAGAAAGCCTGGAAGAGCTTTGGTTTGTTGAATTATGTAGGAAACCATGTCAAGCTTTGCTAAATTTCCCATCTCATGTGCACAGTCACTGGATAGCCACCTCTTTTGAGTTGTGATGGATCTCTACAGCATGTTGTGACTCAACATCCTGTACTGATTATCCAGGCAGTTCATGTTAGAGGTAGATAATAAAAATTTCTCTGTGGAAGAGAATTACACTATGGAAAGCGTCAAGTATACTGAATGATAAGGTGAACCAGAATGTTAAAGTGGAGGTAGCTCTTTGTAAGAAATCTTCACTCAATTGTCTTAAATTCCCTCCCCTTCATATACTTCCACCACCACCATGACCTTAGCAGTCAACCCTCGATAATGGCCAGATCTGTTGGACTTGCTCTCTGCTAGTATGTCTTTAAGAAACAGCATAATGTAGTCTTAATATCATGCTCCTTGGAGTCAGGCTCCCAGGGTTCAAGTCCTAGCTCTGCCACAAGCTGCATGACCCCTGGGAAGATGTATGTAACCTCTCTATGCCTTAGATTTCCTCATGTAGAAAATGGGAATAATAATGAAACTGCTTAAAAGCATAAAGTTGAACAAAAATCCAAATGGCTACACTAATACTTCATGAAATCTGATTTTAAAATAACCTTTTTCGTCTCTTCCTCCTTCCTTAACCTTTTGTTTCAGGAACTCAGTACCACACTAAAGACATGAAAAAGGAGGCTGATAGCACACGTACGATTCCTGTCAAAACTGGCTAGATCTTGTATTTTTCTATAGAACCCTCCCAACCCTTTCCTCTGGATGGGCTTGCAGTTTTTGAAGGTCATGGCCTGCTGTAGCCTTCTTTGCTCAGCAAAGCAATAAAACTATTATTCTTTATCCCAAACTCTTGTCTTCGAAGTAGGAGATACATTTTGGCTCTGAAGCCAGAGGTCCATTTTTAATAACAATAACAGTATCAACCTCATAAGAGTGTTACAATGTCTGTCCCTGGCTTTGTATTTTAATTAAAAAATTCCTTGTGATTTCAGAAAATAAATTTATTTGGCAGTTTTCTGGATTTCTATGGACAGTTTAGTTCTAAATAAGAACTTGGAGATCTTTCTAAATCAACTATTTAATGCATAGTTCTCCAGATAATGTTGCTTTCAAAATCTAATGTTGCTTCTAAATCTGTTTGTGAATTTTACTGACCACCATGGAATATTCTCTCACCAAACCCACCAACAACGCTGTCAAAAGACCTATGCTCAAGCTCAAGTGCCAGTACCTCTTCAATAGGAAATTGAGTCAATAACCATTGAGGGCATATGGGAAATTCACTTAACTTCCTTGCATTTGAATGTCCCCAAGTTCAATAACATTGCAAAAGGAAGTGATAGGATTTGGAAATACAACTATTAGTGTTTTCAGGGATTAGAGAAAATATAAAGGGGTTCAGAGAATCCAGTGGGATTTGGGAATTCTTTCATTAAAAGTCTGGAAAGCATTTCTGCACAGCCTAACTCCCCTAAGTAGAGTCACTAATTCTGTCTTGTTACACCCAGGAGCTTTTCTGCTTACATTTCAAAAAAGAATAATATGGGATAGACGGAAGGACGAAGAGACTTGTCCCCTGATAGCACTTTCATTTCAGGTACCTTGGACTCTTCTTTTTTTTTTTTTTTTTTTAATTTTTTATTTATTTATGATAGTCACACAGAGAGAGAGAGAGGCAGAGACACAGGCAGAGGGAGAAGCAGGCTCCATGCCGGGAGCCCGACGTGGGATTCGATCCCGGGTCTCCAGGATCGCGCCCTGGTCCAAAGGCAGGCGCTAAACCGCTGCGCCACCCAGGGATCCCTACCTTGGACTCTTCAACAAGCAATAAGAAATCATTACCTATGAGATAGATATCACAATGCCCTTCTCTGGTCATAATTTTAAAACCTAGAGAAGATACCAAGAAAACTGTAACTGCCTTTAATGACAGAAGCACTAATATGGAAGAATGCTAAAGCCCGAAGCTGAAGCTATCTGCTCAGTTAGGGGAACAGCACCTTAGACACTTCCCATCACAGGCTCTTGTGCCTGGGAAGCTCTAGTCCACTTAGAAGTAGCCATGGTATAATGGGGAAGGACAGTGGACAGAGACTCAGAAGACTGGGATTCGAGGCCAGTCTCATAAATTCACACAAAATAACAGGAATAGTATTTGTCAAAAATTTGGAGTGTAGAAAATACAGATAGACAGACTTGGGTATGAAGGTTATGTATCTACTTAGCTCACAAACATACCCGAGCATCTGTGATCTTTGCTGACTCAGCTTTATTCAGAGGAATCTATAACCATGCTCTTCCCATTCTTTTTTTTTTTTTTTTTAAGATTTTATTTATTATTCATGAGAGACACAGAGAGAGAGAGAGAGAGGCAGAGATACAGGCAGGAGGAGAAGCAGGCTCCATGCAGGGAGTCTGATGTGGGACTTGATCCCAGAACTCCAGGATCATGTCCTAGGCCGAAGGCAGGCGCTAAAGTGCTGAGCCATCCAGGGATCCCCGCTCTTCCCATTTCCTAATCATAGGTGAGAGAGGCATAGAGATGGGGCAAGCTATAGGCTGACATATTCACGGGTTTGGGAGATTAGGATATAGACATCTTGGGGGACCATTATCCTATTACACCAGTAGTGCATTTGGGTGAGGGGGTACAGTTAATGGCCTTCTGAAGAAAGTGACAGAGCACCACCCAGTGGGCCTCCTGCTGCGAGTCAGGCTACAGGCAGAAAATGACTCCTACACAAGGAGATACCACATACAGGTGGAACTCTACTGAAGGTCAGGAACACCATAGCAAAATAGAAGGATTCAAAGAGATTGATGTCTCAGAAATTATAAATCAGGCCACTAGCCTTAGGAGCACATATAAGTGTCCACAGAAACTAATTTAAAGACTATCTCCCAGGAAATGAAGCTAGATAAGAGAATCAAGGAATACAAGCTAGCCCATATGAGCTAAATTAAAGACTATTCTATCTTGGCCACACTGTTATCACCCATGACCCTAGTCAACAGAAACATAAAGTGATATCAAATCAATGATCTGCTGCAGGGTCATTACAGTGTCAGAACTCGAGACCTAACATATAATAGATGTTCAACAAGAATATAAAAGATGTTCAATGAATGAGTGAGTGAATGCTATTCTGTAGACTTCTCTTACATAATTATAGAAGTGATTATAATATTTTACTTTATATATGATATTTTAAAACTTCTAAAAATAGGAACTTGATTTTTAATGAACATCAGTGGCCACTGTGAAGAACCCATATGCTATAGTCAATAAAGTTATATGTTCACATCATGGGATAATGCATGTACATTTCTGTGTGTGTGTGTGTGTGTGTGTGTGTGTACACATATACACTCTCATAGTGTCCTTATGAAGAACCAAGGAGGGACGCCTGGGTGGCTCAGTGGTTGAGTATCTGCCTTCAGCTCAGGGTGTGATCGTGGAGTTCCAGGATCAAGTCCCTCATGGGGAGCCTGCTTCTCCCTCTGCCTGTGTCTCTGCCTCTCTCTCTGACTCTCATGAATAAATAAATAAAATCTTAAAAAAATAAAAAAAAATAAATGAGACACCAAGGAATGCCTAAAGCCTGCTTTGATCTATAATAAATGGCAAGTATGTCTGCATAGAGACCAGAAGTTTTAAACTCAAACACCTAGAGAGGACAGATAAGCAACAAATGCAGAACCCAGGCAGGATGGAAAGCAGGGTTGGTAAGTGATTGCTTTAGAACCAGGCCTGTGCTTGTACTTACTTCACATGGTACTTATGTCACAAGGGTGTTGAAAGGACTTGTAACTGTTAAAATGCTCTGCTAGCCAACCAAACTAGCCAACAGAACACCTCCATGGAGTCTATAACAATATTATAGTTTCCTTACCCAGATCAGGAAGGAGTTGTTGTCTGGGGTCCTCCCCATACATTCTGTAATTCCAAAAAGTAAAGAGTTCCTTCCAAGTGGAAACCAGCAGTTACAAGGGATGCTATAGGACAGGTGATTAATTCTTTTAAAAGCAGTAAACCGTCAAATCTAGGAGGAAACAATCTGCATTGCCTAATGGCCCACTGCAAAAATGGTAGTGATCTATTATATGGGAGTAGAAGTGGCAAATAATTAAACTTGTTTTAATTATGACAATATAATTTCTACAAGATAATAAAGACCATCAGATAAAACAATTATTGAGGTGTAGCGCATGCATGCACATGCACTCACAGAGTATCATTAATTTATTTAATGATACAGCAATAAGAATTAAACTTTTGTTTTTAGAGGAGAGATATTAAGATGGGTTTTCTCCCCCCTATAATTTTGCAATTCAAGATATTTACAGTCCACGTTCTGAGTTTAAGATTTTAAATCATGGTTAACACTTCTGTAAATTTTTCTATGCCATATAAACCATAAAATAAGATATTGACTATTTTGGAAAATATGCAACTAAAGATCAAAATCTCCCTGTCCTGTGTATCTAATGAAAGGAGCTGGATGTTGAAGAGCTTCGTTAATACTAATTTGCCCCCCAAATCATTCGTTCATTTACACATAATTATCGAGCTCCTATTCTGCTTAAATAATTGAATTTAAACCAAAAGGTTGATTTGCTTTCTATTACCAATTTCCCCCCATTGGGTCTTTTCATCAGAGACAAATTGCATTACAGAAAAACTGAGACCACTTTTCATAAACATTAGATCTTTCGATGATGCAGATGAGTTTCCAAAGAGCTCTCTTTTATGGTATAGTGCAGTATTTTCAATTAATTTGGTGTCTACAGAAATTTGGGGACCGTCTGTTGTTCTTCCTCTAACAAAATATCAAAGCTTTAAATAGGAAAGTTCTATTAAGACCCCATTTCATAAAATAGTGGGAATACCCCCAGCCTTTGATACGTTGCTACCCCAGGCACAAAGCTATATATATATACACAAAGCACAGCATTTTAAAAATGTTTTGATTATTATATTTTTAAGTTTTCTACCAGTAACCACTCCTGACTCACCTGACCCCAGGAAAATGGCTTATCGTGACAGAAAACAAAAACAAAACCACAGCCAAAACAAAAACTAGGAGTAGCATGTTAGAAGAAGCAGTTTCAAAGACTCTAGTTTAAACACATACACACAAAATAAAACAATTAATACATCCGAGAATTCTGCCGGGGTTTTGTAGCATTACAGGGTTTCTCAGCTATAAAGAAACATATTGAATGTTTAGAGCATAGCCCATTCTTCACTGCTTCGGTTGTTTCCTTTTGTTTACAAGTCCCTGCCATCCTTCTTTGTGAATTGAATGCTAAACTATCTCTGGAGAGATGTTATATTGCTTACAGAATGCTTCAGCAGATGGTGCTTCCTGTTGCAACAGAAGGCTGTGATTATACCTGAACTCTTCAAGAACTCTAACACGGAGAAACAAGATAAATGAAAGTCTTGAAAAGTTTTATCTCTTCCCTCAGTAGCCTGCTAGACTCTCACCCACCCACCGGCCCCACTCCATCACATCACTGAATAGATGCAACTCCCCCCACCCCATCCCATCTCCTCCTCATGGGGGAGACCCCTGTTCTAAAATTGTGCAGGCATCCTATCCTCAGCATTTGTTTATGAATTCCTGAGAGTATTGCTCATTCGGATGCCTGGTCACTGTGCACTCGGATATTTGAACGACCCATTATAAACAACGAAGAAAAGAGAATAGGTCTTCATCAAGTAGTGTCTATAAAAGTAAATTGAAATACTGAGAAGGACACCTGGTGCCGAAAGTTCAGGGTTATAGAGAAATTTATCTCCACACGTTTGGAGAGAAACTGTCCTTCTCAAAAGACCCTTTGTGGCAATGCTGTCATCTTCGAAGCTGAACAGCACTTCTTGGGGAATCTCAAGGACCTGTCACTTTATCCCTTGAAGCTCTTTTTTATTTTTCTCTTCTTAAATGTCTTCCATGCACTTCCTTCCATGACTAGTTTAGTTCACTGTCCAAAGCAAAGGGTAATAATTCCTAATTTATCCTGTTCTCCCTCTGTATGCAAAAGGAAAATGTCACAATATAATAGAAAGGAGAAAAAAGCCCTTCTGCACATACACACAGAGTTACTTCATAAACATAAATTGGAAGATAGCATAGCTTCTCTTTAGAAGTCTCCTCTCACACAGCATCCTGAAGAAGCGTCAAGCTCTTTTTCTTATGTCCCCTCAACCCCCAATGTGGCTTTCCATCAACCCAGTGATTAGTGAGCCCAAAACCTTTCCCCTACTTTCATACTTACTCTCAGGGCTCTGTCCTCTCAGAGAACAAGGGATGACAATGACTCAAGCAGTTAGTAACTAAAGTGAAACCCAAACTTTCGATGAAATCCATTACATGGAATTTCAGACCTGACAACCATTGAACAATCCTCTAATTCAAACCCCCATTTTAGAGACAAAACTAAACCTCAAATTTCTACTGATCTGCCTAAAGCCATAGATGGAGCCAAGATAGTCCTAGAACTTAAATCTATTTTTAAATATATTATTAAGCATAGTTTCAGCCCCAGTCTTAAATATGCAAATCTTATAAACACTCAAATAAGTAAAACGACAAAAATTTCAATTTATCTATGGGTTTGGCTACCTCACTGTATCTAGCTACAATCTAATGTACCGGTACTTAGAAAACTAACTGGCAGACGTTTATTGAGCGATTTTACTACCTGCTATGCATCTATGATTGCTTTCAAGGTGGCAGTATACAGTGAGCATATAGTGATAATCAAATTTTTTATTATTTATTTTAACACAAAGTAACTTTTATTAATATATTTATGCATATTTCCAGTATTTTGTTCTAAGCTTTTAGACTTTCTGCCAAACTGGGATATATTATATATAGTCTATATACTTTCCTTTCTCTTTTAGCATTATATTGTGAGCATTTCCCACATCTCAAAATTTTTTTCAGCTTTACTGAGGTATAATTGACAAACAATAATTGTCACATATTTAAGATGGACATTATAATTTGATATACATATATATTGTGAAATGATTACCACAAACAAGCCAAATAACATATCCAACACCTCACATAGTTACCTTTTTGTGTGTGGTGAGAACACCTAAGATCTATTTTCTTAGCAAATTTCAAGTATACAATACAGCATTATTAACTATAATCATCATGCTGTGTGTTAGATCCCCCAGAACTCATTTATCTTATAAATGAAAGTTTGCACCCTTTAACCAGTATCTCCCCAGTTCCCTCACTCCTCAACCTCTGACCACACCATTCTACTTTCTTTCTGTAAGTCAACTTTTTTAGATTCCACATACAAGTGATACCGTACAGTATTCGTCTTTCTGTGCCTGGCTTATTCCACTTAGCATCATGTCCTTCAGGTTCATCCATGTTTTTGCAAATGGCAGTATTTACTTCTATTTATTTATTTATTTATTTATTTATTTATTTATTTATTTATTATTTTTTATTTTAAAAGATTTTATTTATTCATGAAAGACACACAGAGAGAAAGGCAGAGACATAGGCAGAGGGAGAAGCAGGCTCCATGCAGGGAGCCTGATGTGGGACTCGATCCCGAGACCAAGGATCACACCCTGAGCCAGGGGCAGGTGCTCAACCGCTGAGCCACCCAGGTGTCCCTATTTACTTCTTTTTAAAGGCTGAATAGTATCCCTCTGTGCTTTGAGGTATGTGTATGTGTGTGTGTTTGTGTGTGTGTGTGTGTGTACACCACATTTTCTTTGTCCATTCATCTGTCAATATATACTTAGGTTGTTTCCATATACCTTGTTTATTACTATGAGTAATGCTGCAGGGAACATGGGAGTGCAGATAACTTTTCAAGATAATGATTTCATTTCCTTTGGTTATATACCCATTACTAGGATTGTTACATCATATGGTATTTCTATTTTTAAGTTTTTGAGGAACCTTCACGCTGTTTTGCATAATGACTATATCAATTTACATCCCCACCAAGAGTATACAAGGATTACCTTTGGCCACATCCTTGCAACCACTTCTTATTTCTTGAGTTTTCCTCCCATCTCAGAAGTGTGAGGTGATATCTCACTATAGCTTTGCCTTGCATTTCCCTAATGATTAGTAATGCTGAACACCTTTTCATATTTCTGTTGGCCATTTATATGCCTTCTTTGGAAAAATGTCTATTCAGCCCCTCTGCCCATTTTTTAATTGGGTTATTTGGTTATTTGATGTAGAGTCAAATGAGCCTCTTAGCTATTTTGGATATTAACCCCTTATCAGATATAATGATAATCAATTTAGATACTGTCACTGTCCTTGTGCAGCTTACATTACTAGGAGAGAGAGAAAATAAATTAGAAAATAAGCAAGATAATTACTGATAGTGGTATGGTACAAAGGAAGTATAATTTGGAATAATGGTTGGGGAATGGAGTAAAGGCAGCATTGAGGCTGCTTTTGCTAGAGTATTCAGGGAAGCTTCCATGGGAGCATGTCCTTCCAAGAAAAACCTTGGAATTGAGAAAATGACAGGATGGAGCCACCCACACAAAGATCCAGGGGGGCTTGGCCAAAGAATCATTCAGTCATCAGCCTTCCAGAGATGCAGCAAATTCTGGGAAATGTGCAAACCATTCCCCTATCGCTCAACAATTTTCCACAGTTTTATATATGTAATTTATAATATATATGAATTTTATTTATAGAATGTAACAGACATCAACTTTCAGAGCCATCTCCAACAATGGACAGAAATGTGCAGTGTATATAAAATTTTCCAGCAGCCATATTAACTCCAAGGAATCAAGTGAAGCTGATATTAATAACATATTTTATTTAATATAATGTATCTAAAATATTAGTATTTCAGTATACAAACCATAACAATTATTGTGATATTAAAAATAATAATAATAATAAAAAAAAACAATTATTGTGATATTTTACTTTTATTTTTACTAAGTTTTCAAAGTCCAGTGTGATTTTTAGAGCAAATCTCAGCTCAGACTAGCTACATTTCAAGGACTCAATATCCACATGTGGTTAGTGGATACTGTGATGGTCAGCACAGATCTATAGAATTTGAATAACATAGCATCTAAAAGTTATAATGTTTCCTTATAATACATTTCCTTAGTTAATGAGAAAAAAGCCAAAATATATCATATCTGTGGTTTTTTTGTTTTGTTTTTTGCCTCTCCCAATATGTCCTGGCATTATGCCATCTCAGACTTTTATACTATACTGAGAATATTTAAAAATTAATCTTTTATTATTTGTGATACAGAGATTTTGCCTCCCTCTCATCACTTTTCTTATCTCAATAAGCTAAAGGGCTTTACACTTTTACTATCAAACATTTTAAATCTTCTAACTCTTAAAAATGTATAGGCCCAGTGTGTGCATGTTGTCAGGCGGATTCTGTGCTATTACAGACTTAGCCAATAAAAAGGACATTTATTAATAACAAAAGACAACATGGCAGATGCGAGAGTCTAGGTTCATCCAACTTCGAAACTAAAGACCAAAAGGAATGTCTTACAGGGCCTATTGGAAAAATGTCTCCAAACTACACCAGATGACTTCCTTCTGTCCTAGGGTTCGCCTGGGCTGCTGACTGAATACAAAGAGTTGCACATTAGTGAAAAGGGGGTCAAGTTAAACCATCTGTATTCATCCAACTGCAGGATTCTAGAACAAGATACTCAAATATTTGTTGGATGAAGGATAATTGGGGCATTGAAGAATAATGACAGAAAGAAAAAGGAGAAAAAAGAGAAGAAAGGAATAAAAAGAGTTATGAATTATGAAACAAATATATCTCTAACTTGATCCGGGAAAAAAAAAACTGTCTTCCCAAAACTGCCGCCAGGCAACTTGGGAATCAGCTCTGAGCTCTGGGTATTTAGAGACCCCGATCTACCACTCTGTCAGCTGTTAACATTCTACATGCCTGTGGGTCCAATAAGATAGCCCACCTGAAGCTTGTGCCTCCTTTTTCTTCTAAACCATGGTGTCCACACCCAGAAACCTAGAAGTCCCTGCCAGTAAGACCCTCACTTGTCTGAAGGGCTTCTGAGGGTTTTTTTCTTGTGTCTATACTTGTGAAGGTGTCCTTGACCACAGGAGGAAGAGCAGCCGTTTGTGTAGAAGAATGTAAACAGAGCTTGACAGTTGCAGGCTGGGGTGTTCATCAGCATCATACAAAGCCTCTCAAGGTTTGGGAGGGAGTCAAAAGTGGGAAAGGAAGGGGTCCTCTTGTTCTAGGCCCTGCAAATATTAGAGGCTGGTAACCTTTTCCATGTATGACAGTGTGTTCAATCACACAGTAATTCTGCATTTCGTACTGGTTGAAAATATGTCGGATTAGGCTCTCCTGTAATATTCTTTATGGCGGTAGTGGGGGGTCTTTCATTTACAGCACATTATAATTAGTGGTTGCCTACCGGGGTCTCCTGGGTTTTAGTTCAAAATAGGAAGAATAAGCACCAACGTCCTTACTTCTTTTATTCATTGTTAGTGCTACAGTTTATTCAGAAAGGGTGAACCAAGCCAGGAAGCATTTCTAGTTTGAGAGCCCGAAATCACAGTCAAAGAGTTACCTGAAGTCTACCCAGGTCCAATCACAGTAGCCATATCCTGCACAATGCCACTCAGAATGGAGCTGGAGGGGAAGAAAAGTCAGAAGTTTATAAGGCAAATCTGTAGAAACCACTTAAGAGATTCAAAAAGAGAAAGAGCTATCTGAATCAGTCTAAGAAAGTTTAAAGACCATTTCTTACTTCGTGAGTTACTTTGGCTTTGGGGATACGAAGGTAATCAGAAAAAGATGGAGCCTTGGTGATTTAAGCATATGGAGTCCTGAGACATACATTCATTTCAGGTTTCTTTCTCCCCCCACAGTTTTGAAAAATTTATCCTCGCAATTGCTTTCTTGATGGAGACATGAATTATGCTTCCTGAATAGTGATGAGTACATTTAAAAGGTTCAGGGCTGAATGCATGAATACTCAGACAGTCGGCTTCTTCTTCCTAACTCATAATTCCAGCCTTCCCAACCATTAAAATCAAATGGGTAAGCTTGTAAGAATAGGTTTGCATAAAATATAGTCAAGACTTCAGTCCAATTTGGGTTAGGCCAGGTATATCACAAAACAGCTTCGTTAAAGAAAGGATCAGGGCAAAAGAGAAGCTCAAAAATATCTCAAGCTAATTAAGATCATTGGTTAGATTTTTTTTAAAAAAATAGGGCTGTCAATCTCTAAAAACTAACAGTTAGTTTGATCTGCATGATGCTTAGTATGAAATAACTAAATATTGTTCTGCTTATTTTATTGTTTTTTCTCTCCTTTAAGTTTCATATGAAGTAAAAAGACACAGGTCAAAGAAAGTGAGAGATAAGAATCTTTTTAAAAATCAACTTGCACTTTTAAACAAGTTGACATTCCATCCAAATCATCCTTACCTATAAAATACAATGAGTTCTCCACATACTGACAACCTAAGGGAAAAAACGGAATGATCAATTATAACCACTCTCTTATTTTCTCTGTATGTATGTACTGTGTGTATATGTGTGTGTGTACATATCTCTATAGTCACTTTTGTGTTTCATTGTTTTGTTTCCTTGTTTTCCTTCTCCAAATAAACTCTCCAAGAAGGGAAGGACCCATCAATGCAATCAAGGGGCATGATAAATTCTACTTCTTATCTTTATACTAATACAAAAGTTGTTTCCATTAATCACTAAGTGCCCTGGCAATCTAACTAGACTTGACTTCCATCTATACAAACTCCAGGTAACTAAATGTGGACAAATGGGTATTATTGTATGAGTTAAATGACTGGCTCTAGTCAGAAAGAAAAGAGAAGTAGTTGATTCAGAGAACAGGGACAGAATTAAGTAGGCATTACACACTTCACGGAGTTTATTTGGTTTCATTATGCAGTATCTACAGTTAGTCACACAGGGAGAAAGGAATAAAAGGAGTGTGAGTTAGGTGTTTAAATTTGTTCAAGTATTACAGTAATGAGTTCCACAATTTACCCAAAAAAGTACAGTAAAATACCACTCTAATAGCACAGCAAGCTCCATTAGTCACTGTGGGAAAAGCAAAGTGCTTTAATTCCTTCTAAACTGTCAAGAAGACAAGGAGGGATGGAGTGGTTGAAAGTGCCTTTGTGAAGGATGTTACTTTTAACCCATCTAGAAATAAAGGTGGTGCTGAGCTGGGGGTAGAGACATAAAAAAGAATTCTTTGTGCATCACGTTTCCCCTTTCCCAATTGGGATACTGTACTGTACTGTACTCTACTTCCCAATTGGGATACTGTACCTTTCCCAATTGGGATACTGATCCCTGTGGCTGCTAGAACAAATTACCACAAACTTGGTGGCTTAAAACAACATACTTTATTTTCTGACAGTTCTGGAGGCCAGAAGTCCTAAGTCCTTTTCACTGAGCTGAAATCAAGTGTCTGCAGAACTGAGCTCCCTCCAGAGGCTGTCTAGGTGAGAATTTGTCCCACACCTCTTGCAGGTTTTAGGCACTGTTAATACTCTCTGGCTGGGGCCATACCATTTCAATCTCTGCCTCTGTGGTCACATCACCTGCTCTTGTTTTCTGTGTGTGTGTGTGTGTGTGTATGTGTGTGTGTGTGTGGTCACTTTGGCCTCTCTTTTATGGACATGTGTGATTGCATCTAGGGCCCACTTAGATAATATAGAATATACTCTCTCAATGCAAGATCCTTAATTGAAGGACATCTGAAAGACATTTTTTTGGGGGGGTCATATAAGGTAACATTGACATTCATGTTCACAGTATATAATTAGGATGTGGCTATTTTTAAGAGAGATATATTTTAGCCTACATAAACATCATTTGAATGAATGGAAAATATCTCATGTCCTTGAGTATAATTTCATTCTTCATTGCCAAAGTGTTTAGGGTGTCAGAAAACAGTTCCCTTATGTCTGCCCAACAGTAATGCTAACAAAGGGCCAACAGGGGAAAGGGTATGAACAGGTACACTGGTCCCTGCCCACCCTGAGCCACCTTACTTGGCCCAAAGTGGCATCTACCATTTTTAAGACTGTGACTCAAAAGGGCTTCTGACAAGCACAGATTTTGCTTATCTTGACAAACTTCCTTGTTTTGTTTGTGATGATGCCCCTTCACACCATCATCTTATTTCAATTCTCATTTTCAGGGTCTACATTTTATCCCCACACACTCACTCCTAGTTGTAAATGTGTCTCCGTCTGTCTTCATCCCTCAACTAAAACAGTTCTATGTCCTCAAATTCAAGTGACCACATTTCTGCCCATCTTCCCTTCACCGCCCTGCCCCCTCCCGCCCCTAAAAGCCTCCCCTCTGGACTTTCTCTTTATTTATTTTTATTTTTTTTTAAATTTTTATTTATTCATGATAGTCACAGAGAGAGAGAGAGAGAGAGAGGCAGAGACACAGGCAGAGGGAGAAGCAGGCTCCATGCACCGGGAGCCCGACATGGGATTCGATCCCGGGTCTCCAGGATCGCGCCCTGGGCCAAAGGCAGGCTCCAAACCGCTGCGCCACCCAGGGATCCCTGGACTTCCTCTTTAGTGTGACTTTGGGTCTCACACTTCACTTGGTACACTCATCCCCCTCTGAGAATGCTCAACCTTTTCTGGCTCTCGAATTGACATCAACAACTGCTGCCCCTCATGTTCTCATCCAGCAGTTCACAAGTATCTCCTAGAAAGCCTAATAAAATGCAGATTCCTGGGTCCCCTGAGAGTTTCTGGCCCACTAGATCTGGAGAGGAATCCAAGAAGTTCCTTTTTACAAGCACTCAAGTATTTCTGATGCATGTGGTCTGTAAGCCAGGGTTTGAGAAATGCTGTTCTGTAATCATTACCAGTTGCCTTGTGAACCCATTGACATGTTTCTCCACCTGCAAAAATAAATTTGCATGGCCCTTCCAGATGCTGACTTTCCTGTTTCCCTTAGTGGCAGCACCATACTTGCAGTTTTCCAGGAAGGTACCTTTGACGCTCTCTCTCTTGCCCCATTGCCCAGATTCCAATCCACATCTAGAATATTCCACTGAACACTCTACAACACCTTTGGCAGAATAGATTCATAGGATTCTGGAGAGGGAATGATCTAAGGTAAACTAGCCATACCAGTCCTTTCAACTCTCAGGAAATTCAAGTCCAGAGAGATTCCAGCAGAAGATAAAAAGCAAAACACTTGAAGATACCTCTGGAGGCTGGGGGGAGAAGTTCAATTTTTTCTAAAGGAGCAGGATCTCTGGAGCTAGACTACTTAGATTTACATCCCCAGCTCTGCCACCTACCAGCTGCATAAAACAGAAAAATAACCTAACTTCGCTACCTGCCACCATTGCAAAATGGAGATAATAGTACTTCCTACTCCACTGACTTGTTGTAAGGATTAATGGGTCAATATATAGAAAGTATATAGAAGAGTATATAGGTAATGCTAGTCAAGCATTAGCTACTATTATTATAAAAGCCACCAGAAGTATTCCCTAAATTAAAGCTTAATTTCTGTTTGATACCTGTCTGCTAACTCTGTAGGTTTGCATCGCATGTACTGTCTCTAACTCTAAAGGACACCATTTGACTCAAAAAAAGGTTGCATACTCCCAGGTGTCACAATTTTTATAGACATGAACATACAATCCACAGGTGTCAAAAAGCTGAGGTATATATTCACCATTTGCCTGAAAATAAAGGTTATCTATGACACATACTGGCATGCAGCTATTATTATAAAATATTTATTGGACACTACAAAATGCTGCAGGCATTGCACAAAATATAGAATAACAGTCTCTCCAGGCTCTAATTGATTATGGGCCATATATTTTTACAGGAAGATGCTACTGAGTTACTTAACAGAGAATGAAAGAGCCTAGGCTTTCAGGCAAAGGAAAAATTGCATAGCCTTAAGGGATAGCAGTGATTTATGGTGGGTTTAGGGGGTCTGTCTGTATTTCTTCTTTAGCAGCACCACGTCTGAATCTTCCACAGTCTTTATACAGAGAAGTGTGGTGCTGGTTTTTACACTGACATAGGCATGTCTTCCAATTATAGGATCATTTCACAGACTAAAGATCTCACCTCTTTGAGGTTAGGCACTGGGGTACGAGATGACATTGTATATTATAAATATCAGACCACAGCCACAGGACCATAAAATTTTCAATTATGTTAGCATGGGATGGGTTAGAGGGAAAGAAAATTGGCAAGTGAAATGAAATGAAATGAAATATTTGAAAATGAGTTGTCATTTGGAGAACTTAAAAGTCAAAATATTTGTACTTATTGTACCATTACTGTCCTTTTCTTTAACTATTCTTTTCATTATTGTCCTTTTTCTTACCTCTAAAAGGGGAAAAGGCCTATAGGATGATATTTGGTGTAAATAATATAATAAGACTGAGAATAAGGCTTAATTTTTAAAAGTAAAATCTCATGTCTCTTTCTACTAGGCTCCTGAATACATGTGCAGACAGATCTACCTCCCTTTAGTGATCCTGAAGGGAACAAGTCCCCAGAGTCAGAGAAAAATTCTTAGTTGGACAAACTAGTCATCCAAAAATGTGTATATATGTGCATTCCATAATCTTAAAAATACCTGACACTAAAAAGAAATAAAAGGGGAGAGGAATGCTGAATACAAAACACTATCAGCAGATTAAAATTTCACCTTTCTTTTCCTTTCCTAGTCATCTCTCATTCAGTAGAAATTCACACAGTGACACCTAGTGCAACTGGCATGGCTATGACAGCCTGAAAGAGAAGCTGTCTGGCACACTCGTTTTCTTTTTCGCTAAAATAAGCTCATGCAATAAAGCTGAAAGGCTCGTCTTTCCTCTCAGACCCCATCGTGCATGCGTCTCCTAATTATCATTTGAATCTATTTAAAAATGTATCATGTATATGGACTCTAATTCCAGCCCAGTTCATTTCCCAACAGTTAGAAATGCTGGATCATTAATATCCATAATGAAGGAGAACTGCAATTCAGGGACTTAGCAAAGTAGCCCCCTCTTTCTAAGAGGCTTGCCATCATGGGCTCAGCAGCTTCTGAGCTACGCTTCCTAAGCATTTCCCTGCCTTTCTACCTTTTACACACCCCTAAATCATCAACTAGTTTGGCTTCTTCTGAGGTCTACTACAAGAAACCCATGAGAGACCTGCAGAAACCATTCACTACCTTTTTTGCAAAGCATCTTTCTTACAAATTCTTGTCCAGTGAGCTCCAAATCTGATGACTTTTTTATCAGAAAAGAATTCCAACATTCCTTCGGCTAGATTAAATGCCCTTTAAGTCAAGAGTTGTAACCTTCCAAATAGCCACTTTGTGCCTTACAGAGAGTAAGTGCTCTGAATGGATTTTCTTCTGTTCACTTTATACTAAGACCTGCCGCTTTAATTTCTCCCCTTCCTATACTTCAGCACTACCCATGTGCTTTACTCTCTACAAATACTGGAGACTGGCTAAGAGCTAAGAGAGAATCTAATGGCAAAGGTGAGACCCCTTCAGGGAATACATTCCACACAGGAAGGATTGACTTCTGCAATAGGGCAGGGATGTTAATCAAAGCCGCAGCACTCCTTCCCAAGAGAAGACAATCTTCCCAACATCTAGTTCAGGGAATAGGATTTGCTGAGCAGTATTTATTTTAAAAAAAAAAAATCACTTTCACTACCATTAAGTTTGAGTCAATGAGCAAAAAGGTACCAAGATGTATCAATAAACTCAAAATGATAGGCCATTTGACCAAACAATTCAGCTCTAAGAATCTATTCTGAGTAAATAAACAAAAAATGTAAATGTACATGAAAATGTCTATACATTATAGCATGGTTCATAATAGCAAAATTAAAAGGTTATACCTACATGTCCAATGTTAGGAGACTGATTCATTTATTTAGTGTGGCCAACTATATACCCTAATGTCCCAAATCCCTGGCGCCCCTGAGTTCACCAGCCTTTGCTACAGAATTTCCAGCATGCAGACAGCTTGCCATCTTGGGTGCCTTTGTCTCTCTTCCTCTTTGGCACTACAGAAGGGCCAGAGAGTCCAACACTCCCAGAGTAACTTCAAGGAACATAGGATGAGACCATGGATGTTCCATATGGTGCCTCAATGGGTCTCCAGCAGGATTGCATCCCAGGTAACCTTGGGGTAAACCTCTCATCAACGTACTCCTTTCCTGCCTCATTTTCTCCATTTATTAACTCTGGTTGCTAGGATCACCTCCAAATAAACTACCTGCACACAAGTCCTTGTCTTGTGTTTGGAGAACCCAAAATAAGACAATTAAACTATACGCATAAATTCATTAACTAAAGTTCATGTCCATGTGACAGGCTCATTCTGGTTCCAGTGCTAGAGCTGATAATGGTGCTCACAGCTGAAAACCACAGGCACAAGTCACCCTGATATTCTAAAGGGAGCTACAGAGCAACTACATGAAGTGAGGGGCCAAACATCACCCCATTTTATTTATTTAGAGGCAGCAAAACTAGCCCTTCTCTTCCCACCCTTCTCCTTCTCAATGTCTCTATGAAGACAACTGGGAAAGTGGGAGCTGTCCTGGGCTTTTGGGGAGGTGCTGAGTTCATGCTGAGGTGCTATCTCCTCCCCTCCTATGGGAAACTTCCTCCTTCCCAAATCCCAGAGAAGAGGCTCCCAAGGGAAAACTGTAAGGGTTGTGGATATTCTGACGAAGGAGAGATGAGGATATTGCCTCCCTGCAGGAAGCTTGCTGAGGTGCAGCAGCCTACAGCCCCATCTGATGCTAGTGAGAATCAGTGGGAGTGTCTGACGTGCATCCTGGAGCTCCAAGCACAGCAGGTACAGAAAGTGGTGCCTCCCCTGGTGAAGAGATTTCTGAAGGAATGGTGCCTGTTGGAGGAGCCAATGCAATGCGGCTTGAAGGGCCCAAAATGCAGCTTCCCAGGAAAGAAAGTAGGGCAGTGCCACCAAAAACAGTTCTCTGGCCATTTGGAGAGCTAGCCTATTCTGGGGATGAAAAGAACCAAGCTCTGAAACTTGAAGTATTATACTGTAGTGGACTCACTCAGCCTGAAAGAACCAAAAAAAAAAAAAAATGGAACTATTGCAGCAGAGAAAGCAACAGGAAAGTTGGAGAGTCTGACGAGGATCACTAAGAGCCACCACACAGGAGGAAAGGAGCAGAGGCTGAAAACAGTGACTAGGAAGCTAAAACCTCCCAAAACTAAGACTCTTCAGTAAACTAGTGACATTTATGAAAAGTTCTCAACAGCATCACAAAATGCCTATATAGCAATATATAAAATATTAAGTGAAAAAGGATATAACATATGACATGAAAGCACTACAGACAGATATAGAGGAAATGGATGGATCGGTAAGGAAGAAAATACACTATATTACCTCTGAGAGGTGGAATTATGGATGATGTTATTTTTTTTATAATACTCTATCATCTATATATTTCTTAAGGTAAGTATGTACAATTTCCATTTTTTTAAAAAAAATGCTATTTTTAGAAGGATACAAAAGCAAAGAAAATAAATGGCCAAGATATAGTTTACTTTTAAAAATATGAACTTCAGCCCCTGCCCCTCACCTCACTTGCACACTGGTCCCTGCCCAGCACTAATGGAGGAATGGTGCCTGTTGGAGGCAACCATGCTCCATGGCAAACATCCCAAAGAGCATACTTCTCCTCTGTGCATCTCTTTAAATCATAGGAAAATAAAATTTTTGCAAGGACTACAGTTTTATTACTCAGTGATATGCACTAAACAAAAGGTTAAAAAACAATAAATTAATGGGAAAAGAGTATTAAAGAAAAGTTCCTTAAACCTGCACTGCATTATATGAATCCTGGGCTGTCCCAGGAGGGAAGGAGGGATGGATAGGAGGCCATCTTGGGAGGTCTCCCTGGAACAATGTTTCAAACCACTGTATTCAAAAGACAAATTCCCTTTGTGTTTTTGAGAAAATATGGGGACCCTGAATCCTTCAATCCCAGATACAACATTGAATCAGAACAGCACAGTGATTACAGACACTGCTCTGAAGCCAGGTCAGGCTGGCTGATTCAAGCTCTGTCACTTTCTGGCTGTGATGATTAGGCAAATTACTTAACCTCTCTGTGCCTCAGTTTCCTTGCCTATAAGATGGGGCTAACCATAGTATCATGTGGCTTAATACATTAACACGTATAGAGTTCTTAGAAGAGTGCCTCTTAGTCACTGCTATCAATGATACTCATGGGTATAACTGAAGCAAGGATTCCTAGTTAATAAATGACACCTTGCACCATTTACTTAGGAGTAAATCATCCAAATGAGTTTTCCAGGCTCTTGTCTTTTGCCCATCTTTAGCAAGTTCCATGACTTTGGCACCTTTACCCAGAGAAGAAAGGTCAGAAGTCACAGGTTCTAGTGTCATATAAATAGCCACTGTTGTCATACTAGTATGAAGTCACCAATCAGCTATACCTCAGTTTCCTTACCTCAGAAGAATAAGATGACATCATCGCTTCCCCCACCAATTCCACAAGGTTGTCAAGAGCAGCAAATGAGAAAGTATGTGTGAAAATGCTTTGAAAAAGTAAAACACACTATATCATACAAGTAATTCTAAACAGACCAATAAATTAAGAAAGAAGATAAGGCTCTAACTTGTCCTTCCTACTTCTTGGGAAGAACCCTTACAAAAGATTAAAATCTAAATTATGTTGAGATTTCATTACTCCACGCTCTCCTATGCCATTACTGGTGTTGGCAGCTACAAGGTATATCAGTGTCTATATATATATGTATCCATATGCTACATGCTTCAGTACAGTAGCCATTAGTTACATGTGGCCATTAAACATTTGAAATATGGTCAGTCTCAATCAAGAAGTGCTGTACGTGTAAGACACTCCAGATTTTGAAGATAGTATAAAAGAAAGAATGTAAAATATCTCACTGATAAGTTTTATTTTAAAAAAAGGATTTCATTTATTTATTCATGAGAGACACACAGACAGAGGCAGGGACACAGGCAGAGGGAGAAGCAGGCTCCCCCCGGGGAGCCCGATGCAGGACTCGATCCCAGGACCACTGGATCATGGCCTGAGCCAAAGGCAGACCCTCAACCACTGAACCACCTAGGCGTCTCTCTCACTAATAAGTTTCATATAAGCTACACGTTGATTCTTTTATGTGGACTACATTTAATATTGACTCCATGTGGGATTTATTGAGTTCATTCAAATATATTATTAAAATTAATTCATGAGTTTCTTTTTACCTTTTAATGTGACTAGTAAACATTTAAAGACTAGTAGACATTTAAAATTACATATATGGCTCACATTATATTTCTATTGGGCCAGGCTGCCTCAGATAATAAACAGATGGAGTTTTAAGGTCTTGGAAACACATTTTCAGTAAACGAAATACCTAGAGGCATATGAGATGGAAAACAGTAGGTTCTTCCCACTTATGTTTTTGTGCCACAGCATCCCATCCTTACAAGTTGTTTCAGTATTAAAGCATGCCAGTAAGGTAAATAAAAATTCCCCGCAGGCCAAAAGGAAACATTAAATTGTATGACCTTTTTGTCCATTTTTTTTAAAGATTTTATTTATTTATTCATGAGAGACACAGAGAGGGAGAGAGAGAGAGAGAGGCAGAGACACAGGCAGAGGGAGAAGCAGGCTCCACGCAGGGAGCCTAACATGGGACTCGATCCCGGGTCTCCAGGATCATGCCCTGGGCTGAAGGCAGTGCTAAACCACTGAGCCACTCGGGACGCCCTATATGACCTTTTTTAGACAAATTGTTGCTGTGAAAGAATCACATCGGCAAACATAAGAGGGCATTTGCGGTTCCAGGTAAGTGCTCGCAGTGAACCTCAGTAAGAATACAGAGCCCCCAGGCGAGTCCAGTGTTTGCCTCAGCTGCTACAAAGTGTGCTTGAGCAGACATAGAACATTTGAGCCAGACATTCAGAGTCTACAAAAATCACAAGCCCCTGTGACACCTTTTATAGACAGTGTGATCTAAGAGGTAACAAATTCCTAGAAAAGAATGAGGAAAAAGCATGCCATGTGTTCAGTCCTAAAAAGATACTTTGGAAGGACAAGACAGAGAGCAGCAGGAAAGGTGTTTTGTTTGTTTTGTTTTGTTTACCTGTTCAGCTCTGCCTACATCAACATTTCTGGAGTTTCTGGACTGTGAGCAAACAGAACATAAAAATAGCTTGGCTTTACCCAACAAAGAACCTGCGGCCAAATAGCCAGCCACTTATCCACTTGGGGTACAGTTTATGTTTTGTGCCAGCCACCTGAATTCAGGGCATGGCCAATAAATATAGCCCTCATGGCCTGTAGAGGGCTTGGCTACTTGCAGTGGATGCATGAGAGGCCAATTGCATGATGCATTGAAGAGAAAATGTTTCATTACGATATGAATCCATTTCATAGTATTTAATGTTCTGTTTGTTTCCATAAAAGCAGCAGGGGGACCCAGAATTAGTAACAAATGTTGATTTTCGAATATTGGAGGTTGGAAGGGAAGAATTTAACAATTAACAGTTAACAATGAACAATAAACAATTTTCAGTCCAGCATGGACTTATTTTGAGCAGAAAAAAATAAAATAGGACACAGAGCAATTACAAATATAAATTCAGAAAAATGGGTGCTTTAAGTATTCAGTATCAACAATCAATTTTTAAAAACTTATCAAGGCAACATCCTCTTTGCTCAAAAGAAGCAGATAATAAAATCTGAATAGAATTTAATTATAGCTCCAAATATTTAGAAGTCAAATAAAAAGTAAGTGATGACATATCTCACCCTCAAAACACTGAAGATAGAAGTTTTATGAAAATCTAAATAGAGTTTCTTTCAATGCTCTGCTATCTTAAATTTTTAGATTTATATGAAAAGCAGATGAAAATAAATTGCAAATACTAGAGTACACAGGATGTCAATATTGTAGAACTTTTGAGGAGACCATGAATAAGGAGAGAGGGAAATTCTTCTGAATTAGATTTTTACATATAAGCTAGTCAGCAAATTGAGCCAACCAGTTTGTCAGTCTGCCATAACATTTCTCAGGGTTTGTCTGCTCAAGGTGTTGCAAGAATGGTCAATAGGTTTCCTCAGAGAGGCTGCTCAAGTGCTGTGTGGAGGACTCTGAGGCCACATGTGCACTCTGGCAGGAAGAAGTGCTGCCATTGATTAGTGGTGTCTGACCAGAAGAGGTGCTAGTTATCCTTGCGCCATGTCTTTGCTTTTCCTACAATGGAAAGCATAGCTGTGGAAACACCTTTCCTATGCTGCTTAGGAGCCAGTTCATTTAGAATAGATCATTTCACAAAGCCATTGATTGCAGAGTCAGACTCCTATATTCAAAAAAAAGCAGAGTGTAGGAGATATTATTTCCCAAGCTCACCTCTCCCTACCGCTCTGACCCTCTCTTCCTTGTACTTGATCATCGCCCCTCTTTTAAAGGTACATTAATCTCTTCCTTCCACCTCCACCACAAAATGTTCTCCAACATACAAAAATTTCTCTGCTGTGCACAAACTATGGATGACAGATACTCTGCAAAAACAAAGATCTATATCCAAAAAAAAAAAAAAAAACCACTTTCCACCAAAAAAGAACATCATAATGTTCTCTTCGCAAATTATTCAGACCTATTTTTTGAGGACTTAATTAATGCTAACCCTGCCCTTTAGCTTGCAGCCATCTGCCAGGAGTCATCTCCCAGGCAGAAAGGTCACAATGCTTGTGACACAGACACCAGGGGACAGACAGGATCCAGGCTTCCCCCTTCGATGTCATTCACCTACCCTGCACCAACACAAGCCAGCATCAACTATCGCTGTCAATGTCAGACAGTCGTATATCATCAATTAGAAGTGGCGAAAGCGCAACAACTTTAAGCTTGCCTTGAGAAGAAAAGTGCCCAAATGCTTGTACCCATTTGGCAAAAACTAGCTCAAATCCATACAAAGGAAGCATCTTTTCCAATTAGAATAGTATCTGTTAACACAGACAGCAAAAGAACAGGTTGAACCATGTGAAACAGCCATTTTTCTGGGCCAAAGATAGGCGACCATCAGCAGTCCCTGTATGGTTCAAACTAACCTTGCATAACAATTGTCTGCATTGGTATTGGCACTTACTTAACTAGGATTTGAACTCTGAGACATCTAACAAGATAACCAAATATCTTATTTCAGAAACATTTCAGACGGTGGTGATTTCCTTATGAATGGAAATGTATTTCTATATCACATATTTCTTTTCTTCTATTGCCTTTAGCATTCATTTATTAAATATTTATGTCAAATTATGCCATGTATATCCAATGAAACTCACGTTCTAGTGAAAGAGACAGACATATGATGAGGTTCCTGTGAGAGGCTCCTGGAGGTGACCAGACAGACTCTTGAGTTGGAGGAGGCAGCATGTTGGCGGGGGTCTCAAAGATAGACAGCGAGAGCAAAACTGAATTCCAAGAGTTAGTGGAGTGAGAGAAGGGGCAGGTAGTAAGGACAGAGTCAATTTCTAGGAAGTTCTGATTCCAAAAGAGTTTGACATACAATTTTTCCATTCACAGCATCTCTGGCTTCTTCCTCCTACTCTGATTCATTATAACTCTGTCTCTTCTAGCCATTGGTTGCAATGAATAAATAGTAATATTAAAATATCATCAGGGAAGATTCATCACACTCAACTCCTAATTGGGGAGGAAAAAATAATATCTTGAAGCTTCATAGGTGTTTCCATTTAGTCTGGGGACCAATGTCATGTTAACTGACTAGATAAATAATTGGGGAACTCCATCTTGCTGCTAATGTTAGAATTCCTTCAGTTCCATTCAAATTTTGCCTAATCCTGGTCACTAAGAATAAGATAAAACAGATTTAAAATTCACTTATAGGAAAAAAAAATGTGCAAGGGGTGAGGTCCACTCCTGCAGCAACCTTCTTGTGTGGGGGCTGCCATTTGAGATTGCCCAAGGTGGCATCTGAAGCTCACAGAGTGTGGAGCTACTCCCTTACCATGCAGCTGCAGCCCTGCCCTGGCCCCACTTTAAAAAAGCATTAAGGGAATTGTCTTCTCTGATGGGGAAAGACCACTGGAATCCAGAGAAGGAAAACAAAGGGCACTGTCCTCAGAGAGGCTGCCAAATGCTCAGACTTTCCATGTTGAATTACACTTGTCACCGTCAGATGTATGTTGCTGCATCTCCCACACTGTCCCACTGTCAGAGTCTCCCACGTGGAGTCCATGGTGCACACTCAGCTGCTGCAACTCAGGGAGAAAAATCAAATACTTTTTCTATATCCCATTATCAAAGCAAAAACAAAGAGTAACTGCCCAGTTCAGCTTATGTAAGAAAGTCAATGAATTACATTTCCATGAATTAAAAAATATATATATTAATTAAAACAGAGGTCCCTTGGCCAAAATCGCAGACCTCTGCAGTTGGAACCCAGGCTCCAAGTCTGAGTGGTATGCTGAGGACCACCCCAGCCTTCTCTGTTCTGCTCTTGCTTTTTGCTTACACGGTTCCTTAGGCAACCTTTTCAGTCTTTGGGAACTTGATCAAGGAGGAGGCAGCCCTACTTTGTCAGCTAAACAGAACTAACTCTCATGAGCTAAGATGTATCTGCACTCATCCTTTTAGTTAAAGATCTTATTTTGGTGAAGAATAAAGAAATTGAGGGAGTGATGGGCAAGGCATTAGGGCATTTTCCAACTGGAACACTCAAAAAAAAAATCTTTTGAGTGAAGCATAACACACATACAGAAAAGGGCACAAATCGCACGACCCCTGGACAACCTACATCCAGATAACAACAGAACATTACCCCTAGAACTCCCTCCTGGTACCCCCGTCCTGTTCCTCCCCACATCAAGCAGTAAGCTCTATTCTAACACTACTGATTCATTTGACCTCAAACTGGGATACTTTTGAGTCCCAGTAATTATGCTGTGACAAGAAGCATAAACCAGGACTCTCCATGACAAACCCAGATCTATTTACTGTAAACATCAGTCATGTTCGGTCTGTTTCCCAAGGCACTTGGCACAGGCTCCTGTTCCAACACTTGTATATTCTGTGTATTTGCTAAATATGCAACAAACTCCCTGCTTCTAGAGGTCAATGTCAAGTCTGATTCTTCATGTTTTTCTCCCAATAACATTCAGTGACTGTCTCATGCTGCCAGGGGCTGGATGAAGGATCCAACAAGCACTTGTGTTTCTAAATTCCCCATCCCTCATTAAGAGGCTGGGCAGAGAAGATATGGTGTTACCTCCATCCAGTCCTGATGATGGGATTTGCTGAGAGAAGCTGCTGAGTCTTCTATCAGCCAAGAGTCAGCCTGGCCCCTTCCTGCCATTAGGCCATCATACGACCTGTGGCTTTTGGCTAGTCCTGCCTATTCTCTGTGCATGACTCCCCTACCCTCCTGGCTGTGTGTGTGTGTGTGTGTGTGTGTGTGTGTCTGTGTGGTGGGAGCAGTGACACACACTCTCCTTGACTGTTAGGCTCCTCTAAGCCCTGCAGGCCTGCAGCTCTGTCATGCTTGCAAGGCCCAATCTTAGCAAGAATCTTGTTAAGTCGGTTTTGAAAGAATCCCTACCTCAGACCCTCAGTATCTGAGCGAATTCCTCACCCTCTGCCCCTGGTATCTGATCACCCAGACCTGCCTTCAGCAAGAATCCTCAAGAGTCCTTTTAGCCACAGTGCCCCATATCCCCCACATTTCCTCTTTGTAACCTTCCATCCACCGCCCCCTCCCCTGCCCCTCAACTGTAAGCCCCTACTTGTCCACATTGTGCTTGGAACCGAGCCCAGCTCCGCACTGAGGTCTCTCTCCCCCAGTTGCAGTTGTTTGCAAGTGAAATCCATCTTGAGGCCTTAACTCAGGTCAGGCTCTGGCTTTCTCTGGGAGGCAGGGAATACGCGTGCACACATGCGTGGGTTTTCTCCTTCGCTTTGCTGCCACCGATCTACATTAAAACCAAACAACTCCTTTCCAGCCCCCGCCCCTCCCGTGCCTTGCACCCACCATTTGACCCGCAGGCAAATGAAGCCATTCAAATATTTGTTCATCGTGTCATCTGTTCCCATCCGACCTTGCAATTCCTGTCATGCCCCACATGTCAGTTTGAAGCATAACGTCATTAATACCTCCAGCGCACTAATGGATGCTTCACACATGAACGCATTAATGAAATGTGTTATTGTTTTCCCTCCCAGGACATTAACAATCTACCTCACGCTGCGTCTCGAAGCCCCGCGGAGCTGCTGAAAACCACTAGCTATCAAATGAACCCTCAGTTCCGCCTCAGTAACTTTAAGTTCAAGTTTATCACTGAAGCGTCACTCATGTGAGAAGAAGATACAAGCCTCTGAGGGCTCTGGGCCCGGCTTCAATTACCATAAAGAGTAACAGGAGGCCGCGGCTACAGGAGGGGGTGGGGGCGGGGGCGGGGGCGGGGGCCTGCACAGACACAAACGCTGTCAGGATGAAATAGGAAGGACCCGGGTGTCACCGGGATGATTTGTTTCTTGTTTCTCCCCTTTGTCTCTGGACTGATGGTTTGAATAATGAAGACGGTATTGGTTTTCTTCCTGAGCACACCAGCTCAGGAGGTCTGCTTTTCTGATGGCACAGCTGACACATTAAGAGGGATTAAAGTTTCTGTACATAGGCAATGTTTAAATTAGCTTCCTTAAGCCCCAAAGAAATCTTTCCAGCTGATTTGCAAAATGAACCCCAGCACGGCCCGGCAGCCACCCTGCACAGGTTGCCTAAACAGAGCCGCAGTGTTCTGTTTGGCCAGCTGTTTTGCAAAATCACAAAAAAAGGAAAGGTAATTCCCTTTCAACATTGCCTCAGCCAGTATTTCTTCTGTAATTAAAATTGAAAGCTTTCCCCAACAGGTTCTCAGAGGCTCTCCCGGAGAAACAGATTTCTCTTTTCCTGTATAATTAAGCACAAATTGTAAGGTGCACGGCTTTGCCGTAGAGGAGCAATGAATGGTCAAAGGTGTTCCATCTGAGGCTGGGGGACGCTTTTGTGTTTGGTTAGCTGTTAGGAAATGCTAATTGCTTTTTCTCTTGCCATTAGGCACTAATCCCCACTGTGCTGGAAAATTTTTGCAGGCTGGGGCCAGGAAGGTGAAGCGAGATGTACAACACAAATGCCACACACAGAATCACCTGTACCAGGGAACTGTCACACGGCCAGGGAGACGATTGTCTGCCCAGGGGTTGTGCCAACAAAGCACCCCACCTCTCCTTTTATTCTTGTCCTGGGGAAGAGGTTTAAGAGTAGGTACTAAATGTGGTCTCCGAATGTCCCGGGTCACTAAGCATGTACCCTAAACATAAGCTTCCAATTGCAATTAAGCACCCAATCAGGAACTCCCCCACAGGAACAGAAGTCAAGGCTTAACCCTTTCTTGGGCTGCTGACAGCAAGAACTTAACTGCCTGCCTGCCAGATGCATGTATGTGCCCACACCTCACAGCTGCTTCTCTGAAGAGGAGAAAACCCACAGCAAGCTCCAACCTCTACAGCGTGGCCTTCGTCAGGGAGGCCACTCCTTACAGGATGGTGTATTTTGCTTCTCACACCCCAGCCAAGGCAAAATGGGCTGGAGTCACATCACCCTAAACACCTCTGCCTCCACGAGTCTCAGCCCAGAAATTCCCTTTACTTTAAAGTACAGGTGGCAAGAACTGTGACCACAGATGACAATTTTTCTTCCATTTGATGTTAGACCTGTACAGAGAGCCTCTACAGTGGCCCTGTGAGTCCTGCCCCTCTGGTGTTCACACCCAGTAAAATCACCCCCTCCCTTAGAGTATGGGTAGGACCTGTGACTTCTTTCTAAACAACTGAGTATGGCAAAAGTGGAGGTTTTTTGCAGATATTGTGGAAGTCCCAAATTGGTTGGTTGTGAGTAAATCAAAAGGGAGATTATTCCAAGTGGACTTGACTCAATCAGGTGAAAGCTCTTAGAAGAGGGATTAGGTTCCCTATAAATCAAAGAGTCTTCTGCTGCCTTGAAGAAGGAAGCAGCCATGGTGGGAAAGCCCACATGGCAAGGACTGCACCTCAAGGCCTACGATGGCCTCCAACTGACACCCAGGAAAAAGCTGGGGCCCGAAATCATAGAGCAACTAGGAAATGAATTCTGCCAACAACTCAAATCAGCATGGAAGTGGATTCTTCCCCAGGAACCCATGGAAGTGGTTCCTTATCCAGGTTAAAATGAAGTCTGGCTAACAGGTTTATTAGAATCTGATAGATCCCTAAGCAGAGGACCCAGTTAAGCCATGCCTGGACTCCTGATGCAGTAATCCATGAGATAAAACCTGTGTTGTTTTAAGCCACTAAATCTGTAAATTTGTTATGCAACAATTGATAATGCAATCCCTAAACATTCAGATACGCCATTTTAAAAATACTGGTGTTTCTCTTACTCTGTAGCCATGGTCCTCATCATTAAGATCTTTAAATCACCAGCCAATTAATATGTTCCTTCAGCGCATCTCCCCTTGGGTCCATGATGCATACTTTTTGAGACAAATAGCTGAGATTTTCTGTCATTTACTTTTCAATTCTGCTCAAACTTGCTGCTCTTTTTTTTTTTTTTTTTGGTCATTGAAACAATGGAAAAGGAAGATCTTCAAGTGAATGAAAAGTACATTAAACAAAGATATATGGGTCCTATGCTTGACATACAAATATTACAAAGATATACTGTTTCTTTCAATTAAGTTTTCTACATGCTGCTAAAAAGCACAGGCACAGTAAAGGAAATCATACTTTATTCATGTTTGTCTTTAGCTTGAGGCTTGTATAGTCTCTAGTTCATAAACTTCCAGAAAACTTTCAAAGTTCTCAACAAATACATTTTAGAGTTCAGATCATTTTAGAAATCAACTGTCATATATGAACAGAGTTCCCCCCCCCGCCCCCCCGCCTTGTAGAGTTTAACAGGATGAATTTATTTCTAGAGAAGAGCAGGCCACCAAACGCCAGGATACTTTTGAATACTCCAAACACCAGAAATGATGAATTATTATAAAGGGATGCCAATTAAGAGAGTGTACTATTCACACATTGATTTAAAAGATAACAAACCAACAGAACATAAAGAGATACCCAACACAGGCCCAATCACGTATTGAAATATGATAAATGGAAGATATGACATTACAAATGAGAGGGGAACAGTGGATACTGTAAACGTATCCAACAATGGGTTCCCAATGTGTGTGTTGGTGGGAGGACTAAATTCCCAAATGAAGTTTCTTCAATTTTCTCTTATTTAACTACAAAGCAAAGCAAAGAGAGGTGAATTCGTGAACTGGTCATAAAATGACAAACGGTCATGAAATGACAAGTGTTGAAGCAAGATAATGGGTATCTAGGGGATAATTATACTATTCTACCCACTTCCATATATGTTTGAAATTTTTCATAACAAAAAATGTTGCACGGACACCTGGGTGGCTCTGTTGAGTGTCTGCTTTTGGCTCAGGCTGTGATCCTGGGGTCCTGGGATCAAGTCTCTCATCAGACTCCCCAGGGGGAGCCTGCTTCTCCCTCTGCCTGTGTCTCTGCCTCTCTCTGTGTCTCTCATGAATAAATAAATAAAATCTAAAAAAAATAATAAAATTGCAAAAAAAAAAATGTTTGGCTCAAATGTCTTCTCAAGTAAGAAAGTAAAAGTTACACACTTGTGTGCTATTATTTTCAGGAAATACATATATGTACATAGATAGAATGTGTACATATCCATTTAGACATAATAAAAACATGTGCTTATGTATGCTATATATATCATATTATGTATATCACGTTATTTTCTATATATATAACTTTTTTGAGTGGACAAGTCTATATTTTCATGGCTTTCTTTTACAGTTGAGGATCCTAACCTCTTGGCCATCTTCTGTTTGTCCCTCCAGGTCCACTCTCCACTTTTCCTTGGTGACCTGCATGGGTCTGGTTTACAGGATCCCAGCCCCTGTGGCTTCTAATTGGGTATGAACAATAGAGAGCACCAGAAAGATCTGAGAGAGGGAAGGAGAAGAATGAGGTCAGGGGATTTGTTCCCCTGACTCTACCCCCACTATACAGCCCCAAAGTAAGATGATTATGTCCCCCCCTGGAAGTCACTATAATTATCAAAGAGACCATTTCTACATGACCTCCTTCTGCTGGGTTCCCGAAACTGATTGCTCACTTTTTCTCTTTGGACATGGAGGTTGTATCAGCTCAGCTGCCACTGTCCCCAGATTCCTGCGCAATCCCTTATATGGGGTTTGTACTCACACCTTTGTAATAGTTTTGTATGCCATCTGTTTTCTATTAGGATCCTAATTACCACCCTCTTCATTAAAAAATAGATGACACATGGTTATTATAAACAGAGATGAAGAGGTTATTCTTTCTACACGTGTACAAAAATCTCTGTTACTGCACTTATGTCCTAGGTGAATCCCAAACTGGACTCAGTATATATAGCCATAGAGGAAAATGAGATGTGAAATTGGGGAATATCAGCTAGATACCTACTGTTACACAAATCAGTTCCCTTTGCTAATATAGACATAGAGGGAATGGAGGGTACAATTTTCTTCTCTCAAAATTTAGCGGATAACTCAGCTCTTCTAACCTTCCCCACATCCAATACTACAGTCAGCGCTAGAGGACATCAGACATCACACTGTAATTACCTGAGTACCTGTATTTATCTTCTCCACTAGGCTGTGAGCAATTCAAGGAAAAGAGACTGTCTTATTCAACTTTGTATCTCCACCATCTAGTATAGTGCCTGGCACATAATAGATGTACAATAAATGTTGATTGACTGAATAAATGCATGCTTGAATGAATGAATGCCAATAGGGCCAGTGTGTTCCTAGCACAGCTCTAAACAGAGGGTCTTCTCACCTTCTAGTTGCCATCTGGCTTTCAAAAGCAGTACCAAATCCAAATGTGACCTTGCTACCACGGAGAAAAGAATCTTTCTCATCTGAATCACTCCCATCTGCCTGGCTACAGTCAACATAAGGTCTTGAGGCTGAGACACACCTTCATTTGTTAAAGGGGGAGGGGGAGCAGATGGTAAATGAAGGTACTAAAGCTCATTAATTCCTAATGGAGGCTTCCTCCTGGATGTAATTAGAACAAAAAGAAGGAAGAGCCAAAGGAGGAGTGTTCAGGAAATAAAGTAGGCAGCTGGAAGAGGTTTATGAAAGGTATAAACCCTCAGGGAGCTTTCCATTAGAGAGGATAATAATATCCACACTTCACAATGGCATAGTTCTCCACAACCAGCAAAATACACTGCACACATTATTTCAATGACATCTCAGAAAATGATTGTGAGACATGGAGGAGAGTTTTTATTTTTCCAATTATGTAGACAAAGAAAGTGGTGCTCAGAGAAGTTAAGTGCCTTGCCCTAACATGGCTAGATAGTGATAGAATAGGGATGAAATTAAAATATTCTGACTCTGAATTTGGATCTCCATCCACTCCATGACTATAAATAGAGTGAATGACTTCAAGGCCAATTCTAAAGAGCAAGTGATGGCCATCTGGCTCAGCTATCTCACACCACACTGTCTTTTCTTCTATGTCCATTACGATACACTTAAAGACCTCCCAGTTATCTTCTATTTCTGATTGGCAAGTGGGACATAGAAGTTCTTATGAGCCTAGAGTTTCTATTTGCTTATGTCCCCAGGGAAAGCAATATAGCTATTTCAAGCCAGAAGAGAAGGGAACTCTTACTATAAGATATGGTTAATGTTACTCTACTTCTTCCCATTGTTCCCAACACAAAATAAATGTATTCACATATATAGTTGCATAGAAATTGAGAATTAAGTATTATACTTTGATCTTACAGAAAGTGTACACTATAAATCTGAGATATCAGCATTAAATGTGGAGACTTCATTATTAAGGGTTTGCTAGTAAGCCTGGGTATTCGTATGCAATGTCGGTCTCTCCAAAAAAGTAAAAATTATTTGAAAATGGACTCTTTGCATTAAAGTAAACTTGCCTCTTAAAATCTTCTTCCTTTCTCTAAAGTACATAGCTGATCTAGTTCAGAAGTGAGTGGAAAAGAGTAAGAAAGATGTTCTGTTTAAACAGCATCAATTGCTTACAGCCATCCAGTTCTCAATATCTTTTCCCCCCAAGGAAGCATTCAGCCAACATTTTTATTGGACTGATGCCCAGATGTGCTCCATTAATTCATGCAACTACCTTTGTTGGAGCACTCCAAGCATTATTACTCATGCAACCTACAGAGCACAAATATATTTCTAGAAATATTGTCATTTGTATTACATATGACCTTAAAGCATCTTCATAAATTATACCTTCAAAGCAAACTAGAGAACATTGGAGTCTCTTGCTATTTTAGTCATCTTAGTTTCACCAGACACACTGTCTTTTATTTATACATGGAATGTAACTAAATTGGCTTGGTTTTAAGTGGGCTAGGTCCTTTGGTTTCATCACCATCACCATAAAGTATTTTTGATGATGTATAGATCTTTAAATCTGTGATAGGTATAATTCTGATCTGTGGGATTCATTGGCTCAAAGTGATCTTTTAATTGTGCCTTCCTGAGATGTATTAGGGCTATAGTAGGGGGTTCTAGGCTGTCATTTATTTTTTATTGTTATCTATTAAGTAGTTGAACAAGACAAACAAGAAAAATTGTGCTTTGGCTTCAAATACATTACACTATTTAGCATGAAACGTGTCCATTTTCATATATTTCATATCAACAGAAATATAGTCACTTTATTATTAGTTACCTTGTCCTAAAAAAACTGTCAATCCCTCAGCATGGTAATAAAATGTTTTCTCAAAATAATTACCATTCCATTTCAAACTAATTATAAAATGAGCAGTTTTCTATCCAAAGTTTCCAGAAAATCAGTAAATATTGTTGCATAATAGGAGTTTGAATGAATAAAGCATTTTTTGTGGAAAGGAGAGAAGTATTTTGATGTACTGTTTCAAAAGGGAAGTAGAATCATAATGTTATTATATCTAGACTAAAGATGGTCCGGGAGATGGAAAATCAGTATTATCTGTGAAACCTTGAAGAAAACTCCTCTCCTTTGCCTACAGACAGAAAACCACAATGACTCTCAGTTATTTACTTATGGTCCAGATACTAATAAGGAACTATGTCCTGCTTTCTGTGAAGGAAAGGTGAACTATGAATAAATATCACTGGGATCATTATCACCTGTGCACATGGTAATAGGTGGCTGGCAACGAAATAAGAAGTGAAATGGATCGGCAGCAGGAAAATCTATCGTAAGAAGTGACTAGGGGTAGATTAACTGAATAAATATTTGTGTTCCCTGGCAAAGCTCACCAAGATCCCAGATGAGGAAAGATCTTGCACTCAGATATGGAGGTTTCTCTAAGAGTTCTAGAAACTTTCCAACCTCAGAATGTTTCTGCTCTGTCCTCTCCAAAAGTTACACAGACATGATCTTGGAGAAATGAGGGTTGAGTCTACTCCTAGAGATTTTCAGAGAGGAACTTCAGTTTCCTGGGTAACCCGGTTGTTTCTATCTAACATATTTTATTTGGAAACAACTATCCAATGCTTAAGATTCAGCTCATCCACTCTCTTTTAGGAGCATTCATTCATTCATTTATTCACTCAACAATTATTTGTTGAACACCTCTTATATTCAGGCATTATAGGAGGTAGAATTCAGCAGAGAACAAAAAAGACAACAAATCTTCCTCTTGTGGTCTTTATGATCCTAGCAATAAGTTTCCATTCTTTTTTCTTGTAAGAAATTGGGTCAATTTATTTGATCAAAGCTAGTTTTGTTGGAATTTAATTCCTTTAATAAAAAACTCAGCTAAATGAAAATCAACATTAGGCTAATTCTCACAATTTGACAGCATCTGATGCTGTTTCTTTTCTACTATTTCTCATTTTCATATTCCCTAGAAGTATACCCTGAACAAAGCACAGTTTTCTTCAATCCTGGAAAGGCTCTCAATTCAACCCACATGCATCCTCAGGTGGGGGGAATGTGAAGAAAGAAGGAAAGAAGGGGTATAGCCAACCATACAGCCCAATCAACACTAGGGAAAAAAGGACTTGTCTTGGGGCACCTAGGTGGCTCAGTTGGTTAATGTCCAATTCTTGATTTCAGCTTGGGTCATGATTTCAGGGTCATGAGATTGAGCCCCCTCTGGAGCTCCACATTGGGGATGGAGATTCTCTCTCTCTCTCTCTTAAAAAAAAAAAAAAAAGGACTTACCTTTGCATCATATTTCCAAGAAAGGAGACAGAGAAAGACTGCATAATAATAACCATCCCTGCTAACTCATAACCACTGTTATTATAACCATCATGCTTTGACTTCACATATATTGGAAGATCAAGTCTTCATAGCAACCCTATGGAGAACAGAAGAAAAAACTGAAGCTGAAAAAGGCAGGGGACTAGTCTACAATTAAGAACTCCAACAAATGGTGATGCCAAGATTCAAATCTTGGTCTTTCTGAGTCCAGTGGTCATGGCCTTATGAAAAACACATGAGGTTATTTATCTAGTAAAGCCATGGAAAGGAATTATTTGACTTAAAACATTATTATTTCATATCCCACAGAATGACACTATCCAAATGACTGAGATACAGGTTTTGAATATCACCCATGCATTTTCAATTTCTTCTCTGTGTCTTAACTATTGTAATAAAAGCATGATTTTGTCCTCAAACATATACTCAGGTAACGGGAAGATTATTTATGCTTGCATTGATCAAAATTTAAAAGAAGGAAATATGCAGTGTGAATATTTAGTTCTGTATCTTGGACAAAGTAGCTTTGGATGCTTCCACTTCTGAAAACGGCAAAATACCAGACAAGAAGGAAGTTTACTTCAGTTTGCTCCAGAAAGAACAAAGATTCACAACTCTGAGAATAAAGAATCAGACCTTGCCAGGACATTTGGTTCTAATTAACTAGTGACAAAATGCTTCCACAATGTGTCTATGTAAAAGTAGCTAAGAGTAATTTGAGCTAGAGAAGGTCAACACAATTATTACAACCAAGATATGGTTATTACTACACATATTTTTTATTCTTTTTTTAAAACTTTTTTTAAAGATTTAATTTATTTATTCATGAGAGACACAGAGAGAGGCACAGACACAGGAAGAGGGAGAAACAGGCTCCATGCAGGGAGCCCAGCATGGGACTCAATCCCACGTCTCCAGGATCACACCCTGGGCTGAAGACGGCGCTAAACTGCTGAGCCACCTGGGCTGCCCCCATATTTTTTATTCTTGAAAGTGATTTGTCCTTCATTTTCTTTAAAACTTATTAAACTTAGAATTTTATGGGTTATCAGTATGTTTGGTAAGTGAACAAACTAATTTTACATTATTTTGATAGTGAAGCATATTCCTTGTCAAAACATAAATCCCTGGAGCCTTAGCCTTTCAACTCCCCTTCTTTCATCCCCACAAGATGCCTCTGACAAGTATTGAGCCCTGCCTTTGCTCAATAAAACAAAACACAAATCATCCAATGGTAGAAACTTACATGAATGAGCACCTGGACTAGAGGACAAAAAAAAAAAAAAAAATCCCATTTAACCTGAAACAATAGGATGTCATGATCTAAGCCACCCATCTAGTGTTTACCATAAATCTCTGAGTAATATTAGTTGTCTTTTCAAGTAAATTCAATAAAAAACTACTCAACATTGTCCATCTGCAAAGCAGTGTACTAGAGATAAGGAAGCAGGACCCAGCTCTCCTCTCTGCAATATATCAGAGAAGAAAGGGGTATCTGCAAATAATCCTGACATTAAACAGTAATGTCAAGGATAGAAAGAAAAACAGCATATTTTGAAGAGTAATGCTATTTTGATATGATTATATCTTATACATTAACTTATGTAAACACTTAAAAGCTAAAGTCTGTATATTCTAGAATCTTTGCACATAATGAGTATGTTTTAATCAGTAATCTTTTTTAGTGAAGGGCAGAAACCCAACTCAAATTAGATTTAAAAATATTGCCTTGTATATTTTAAAGTCCAGGTGTAGCCTATATCAGCCTCAGGCATAGTTGAATCAGGCTTTCTGTAGAGAACATAAGAATTTCTCTAATTTTTGGCTCTGGTTTTCTCTATATTGTCTTCATTCTCCAAAGATCCTCTTACAGTGGGATTAAAGAAAGCCCCAGAAATGCTGTGCCTAGTTAGCAACTGGAGCAAAAAGAGAGCTTCTCTTCCCAACAATTTTAGCAAAAAGTCATGGAATTCATTCCTAATGGAATATCTTAGGTTGTGTGTCCATCACCATGGAAGTTGTTGGGGCCAGGGGAATGCAATACACTGACTGGCCAGTCTAAGTCATGTGCCCACTGCCAGAGCATGTGAGGGATCCAGAGTCCATGACTGAGAGCTCTCTACAGGGGAGATTCCCCAAAGGAAAGCCAGAGTTAGTTACCAGAGGAAAGCGAAACATTTCCCAAATAAGACAAACTACACAGGTTCACCAGAAAAAAGTACTTAGCAAGTATTTGTTAATCAATGTATTGATTAGTAAGCCTGAGATAAGTGAGATGATGGTAAATGTGATGTGTGAAGGGCAAAATAGCCCAGATCAAATGTAAAATGAAGCCACAGAGGTGGGTAGTATCCTGCAAGGCCCCTTGGAAATAAATCAACAAAAAGGAGCTAGCTGATCTTGACCATTTGGAGTTTGGGAAGAATTAACTGAGTCTGGAATTGGTAAACAGTCCAGAGGGCTTCCTAAGGTAAGTTCTGCCTTGTATGATACGAAAATGGTGTCATAGGCATCAGAAAGTGAATATGTCTGCAACTGCCAGGAAACAAGAAGAAAAAAAATAAATGAAATAGAAATCTTAAAATTAGTTCTTGTATCACAACATATACAATAATGAAAATTAAACTATACAATAGTCAGACTTTCATGTGCTACATAAAATACCTCCCTAAAAAGCCATAAGGAAAAGCTAACTCTTAGTTGAACTATGGAATGATCTGAGTTGGCAATAATATACCACCGTTTCAAAAGAAAATAAATTGGTTTAGGCCTGTAAAAACAATGTCTATAAAAATTTGCTTAGGGGTGCCTGAGTGGCTCAGTCAGCTAAGCATCTGCCTTTGGCTCCGGTCATGATCTCGGGATCTCAGGGTCCTGGGATCAAGCCCTGTGTCAAGCCCCACTTCAGGCTCCCTGCTCAATGGAGGGCCTGCTTCTCTCTCTTCTCTGCTTCTCCCCCTGCTCATGTTCTCTCACTGGCTCTCTCTCAAGTGAATAAATAAAATCTTCAAAAAATATGCTTAATATTTTGATATTACATTATATTTGCAAGGTAGGGGAACCTTTAAAAACTTGCCAATATATTTTTATTTTTCCGTTAAATGACTTCATTCACATTATCATATAAACATAAACAGTTTTTAATTAATGTATTAAAAGTTTTGAGTAATTCTTACCTCAACCAACCATGGACTAGAATAAGTTTAAGAAGGCCTTCAAGTCCAGCTACATGCCTCTGGGAAAGGCTACACCTACACATCCACAAAAATCACATGTGGCAGTCTTGGCATCCTGCAATTCATGGCACTTGCCCCACTCCAGGCAAAAGTCTATTTTCAGACTTTTAAAATAATTATAAAGCCATATTCTAAAAAAATAAAGCCATATTTTTTCACTTATTTCTTTAGAAATCATTGTTAGTTCCTACAAACACTGTGGTAGGAAATAGGATAGAAAAATGAATGAAAAATAGCTTCAGCTCCTAAGGACCAGAAAAATTTCCGTGTAGTATGATGAGCACCAGACACACACCATAAGAGAGGCTACAAACCCTATCACACCAGATCACACCATTAAAGAAGTTGGCTATTCCCAAATAATTCTGAATACACCATCTCCAAAGGTGTATACATTCCTGATTTTTCTGTTATTTCCACTCGTAGGGATTCTCTAATGTACCAAAAGTAAAAAAGATTGTGTTTTATATGGAAAAACTGCTACAGGCCAATCATTAACAATGATTTACTATATCTGATATTAAACCAAAGAAACCACTCTTTGCCATGGTAACACTGCCAGGACCTAAACATTTTTCAAACTATGAGGAGCAGTAGGACTGAAATGAATCTAGTCATGAACAAAAACAAAATGATTGAACGGAAACAGTTTGTATAAAAGCACACACTTGACATTTCCACTCTAGAAATACAGATTAAGAGGCTGTCTGTCAGTGTAAATCAATTCAAAAGTTGAGTTTGACTTTCTCCTCCCTCAAGAAATGATTTGCAGGTATTTGTGGCATTTCATTTTGGTTTGACTATTATTTCACATTTTACTTGTAATTTTTCTTATGAAATACTAAAAGCACTTATTTGTTTTTTGGCCAGGTTTATTGAGGTATAATTTACAGCCAGGAAAAATTCTCCCTTTCTAGCATATAGTTCTAGGAGTTTTAAAAAATAGAGTCATGCAACCACCACCATAATGAAAATAAAGAATAGTTTCTTCTATCTGAAAAATGTTCCCTGCCCATGGAGGTTAATCTCTTGCCCCTGGCACTACTAATAAGTTTTCTGTCCCAATAGTTTTTACTTTGTCCATAAGTCACATACATGTAATCAAAAAGTATGTAACATTTTGAGTTTGGCTTCTTTCACTTAGCACAAGGCTGAGATTTATCTATATTGTTGTGTCAGTCATTCGGGAAATGTTGATTGGGATATTTTCCTGTAGAGACTCCTTTATTTTCCTAGCCAAAGTCAATATGCAAAGCCTGGCTCTCTCACTGTTTATAACTTTGTCTGTGGTTAAGAAGTAACAGACATTAAAAAAAAAAAAAGAAGAAGTAACAGACATAAGGAGGACTGTCCCCTGACATGCCAGGCAAAGGATAAACACTCTCAGGGGATAATCAAAATCTGTGGTTATTATGGGCACCAAATCATATGTTCATAAGACCCAAACCTTTGTTAACCACATGATTGGGCACTAAAATTTATTAGGAGACATAAGGTAGAGCTTGGGTGTGGTTTTCATTATTTTTTCATTATTGCAATAGTAGTGGCATACATATTTGTGACTTAACAGTACGACACATTAGTTCTCTCATCTGACCCAACTTTTGCAAAGCAGAATTACTGTTGAGGCAAAGGAATTAAGTAGATTTCTTAACAGGAGTAGGAGATAATGGGTAGAGGCCTGTTTCCCAAACTTTAGGCACTCAGTGCCACCTTCATAATTTTGGCTCTATCTGCACATCATCTATATCACTGTTTATTAAATAATTTATGTTATACAGTCCACAGGTTTACTGAGATAAATTTATTATTAAAAGGAACTTTTTTCCTACATTTTTTAGTGCAAAGTCTTTGCCATAAATAAAACTATGAAAAATATCTGACAATTTTAATTCTACCTAAATAAGTCAGCATACCACCCCAAATCATCCTGAGTTCTTGAGTACCACTGGTGGGGCCCATGTGCACACCCACATACACTTTTAGAAACCCTGCAATGACAGTAGATATCCCATGCTTTAAATGCTTTCTCCTTGACCATGGGTTGGTTCTCTGCACACTCAAGGTAAAGTCAGCTTAGAAATCATGTAAAGCATTAAAACTACTTTTAAGCTGCAAAATGGAATACATGTTTCTAGCAATATCAGGCACTGGAGGTCATCAGGGCTGATTTTTATGGACATGTGGACCAAATGCATCTTGCTTGTCTCTTCAGAGTGGCCCTTCTGAGCAAGACCAAGGCCAGTATAATTCAGCAGCATACCCCCCTTCGTTAGATTACAGCTGGCATGTGGTCTGTCTCCTGATTCTAGACTAAAAAATGAAACATAACCTTGGCTCCAAAAGACTTAAAGAATTTATTCACTGAAAGGTACATTCATATCTTACTGCTGGTATAATCTTTTTATACATTTGATGATTGCTATAGGAATCTATGTAAGTAATCATTGTGTTCTATAAGGAAACATGATTGAAATCTCTTCTGACCCTGATCACAATGCCCTTTGACAAGACAGCTGATCTTCACGTGTTAATCATCTCATCTTTTTGAAAGGGACTAAAACGTTTGTCCCACTTTCCATTTAATAAAGCTATCAAAAGGATTAATGAGAGAAAATCTCTAGAATACTCCAAGCTTTTTCCAAAAAGGGAGCAGTAAAACAGCAGGTGCCTCTTGTGAACATACATTTGTCTTCTTCCTGTAAACTCATCCTGAAGGACATCAGGCTTCCAGCTTATATTTAATTGGCTGATTATGTTGTCACTCCTGAGCTCCTTGCCAAGTTACAGGGAAGAGTTTTCTTGGAAACCGTAGTTTCCAAACTTTCTCCAGCTATGCAGTTTAATTATATCTAGCAAAATGACAACAGAGCTCATAATTAGCCTGGAGATTAATTACTGCTGAATCAGTCCAAACACCACAGCTACCAAATTCAACACAGGTGCTTAGGCAAAGAGAAAAGAGTTTTCTCAATACCCAGCAGAAGGTGGACATGGAAGATATGCTTTATGACTCTCTTCCTATGAGCTTAAACATGCAACCTGTGCCAAATGCCTTGTCTCTATAGCCAGGATGTCCCTGAATATTTTAAAAAGAACCAGACTCACAAACATTCCAAATACTGGTACCATATTCATTCCATATACTGGTACCATTGTACATTCTAAAATGTACCATGTCTACCACAAACTGTCTTTCTATGCAAATTTCTGCTTAGAGCGCTCTTTCCCCTTCTCATTTTACTGAGGTGTCTAAAATTCCTACATAATTCATCTGCTGTTTTCAAAACTATGAATGAGAGAATGATATAGAAAAAATTAACAAGCAGGCAAAAACTCATGCAGTACCTCATGGTCATCCTGACTCCTGAAAGTTCCTGTAAGCCCATAGGGAGGGCTACCATACTTTGGGATATGGTCATCAGTGCATGGTCACCTCAGATTTGAAAAGCCAACAATCACCCACTTGGAATCTTCTATTGCCTATCTGAGAATCATTGGAAAAATAAAGGGATAGGTAAGCTAGATAAGGAAAAGAAGAAGTTGATCCCATTTATAAATGCTACCCATTTCTTTTTCCCCTTTACCTACAAGTCACTTGAGTTACCTTTAAATCTGTGCATACCTAGAATCCAACAAACACAAATTAAATCCCCAGGTGATTCTCACATATAGCCAGAGTTGAGAATGAGTGGTCTTGAGTAACACAGAAGTTGTCCAGATGGTATAATTGTGTAAGACTCAGGGAACAAACAGAACCTTGTAGCGGAGAAGGAAAAACTAGATGGGAAAGAATGAAGTTACAAATCAGAATCCCAGAGGCCAGGATCCAAAGAAGTGAAAGGCAAGTGACAATAGAGGGATAACTGATTCCTAAACCATGTAATAAACAAGCAAACTCTCCTAATTAAAAGCTGATATGGTCACGCTGAAGAAGCACTTTTAATGGGTTTGTAGGAGACATATATTTGGGTTTGATTTTCTCTTTGCTTATTTACTTGTGTGTTTGGAGAAGTTGTAGTTTTTTGTTTCAAATTTTGCTTTGTTTTGTTTTCAAATAACTGTGTTCATACAACCCAAAGGGAAAGCCATGGTAAGGAAGAAGGAAATGAAATCCGGAAGCCTTGTGGAAAGATTCAAATAAGTGAAATGCACGCAAATTCATAAGCCTAATGCTTGTTTCGTGGCTTACATGGGGACTGAGGGAAGCTGCCGCAAAGCCATTTGCTTGCACAAAACTGGAGGAGAGAGTACATGGCTGCCAGGAGAGGAATGCTGTCAGAGCGACTTCGAAATGAGCACAGCCATGCTCTCCAGCACTGAGGCCCGACCACTGTGCAACCAGCCTCACCACCATCTGGACAGGGCCGCTTCTCAGGGCTGGGCCAAACCTGAGCTGTGCCACCTCAAAGACCGGAGCAGGTAATGCTCTAGAGCATGGCTCTGTCAGCAGGAATACAGAGGTGTGAGCCCCAGGAGATAAAGACCTCAGGACAGCTTCCTGAGTGGGGGTCGTACATGCCCACTTCTACACACATACAAGACATGGTAGGAAGTGGTGCTCAGTGAGGATATGCCCCCTTCACTCTCAGTTTCTGAGGTGACATTGTTCAGGACAGCTTGGTACAGCTGAGACTTGAAATCTGAAGAAATATGTTCAAGACTCAATTCTAGATCTTCCTTCCTACATGACCATTGGCAAATCATTTCATTTCTGTGAGCCCCAGTGTCCTCATTTTGTACATGGAGGTAATGTGGGATTTTAGAGTTCATCTAGTCCAACCATATCATCTTACAGCTGAAGAAATAGAGAACCAGAGAATATAAAGTGAATTCCCAACTTCACCCAGCTAACTGAGGGCTAAGCAGGATTCACACTCAAGTTCCCCAGTTTGTGTCCAGCTTTATTCCACAACCTCTACCTTCTGCCCTAATATTTCCCCTAATCCACATGGGCTTACAAAAGGGTTTTAGGAGAGAAGAAGAGCTTCTCGGTCAAGATGGTGGACAGAGCACATATCACTTCCACTGCCTCTCAAAAGCTTACTGTAATCATGGAGGGGAAAGAGGAAGAATAGGACGAGAAATACAGAAAAGGCATTAGCAATGAACTGTGATGTGTGAATAAATCCTGAAAGATTGGAACTGAATTGGTGAAGAAAATTTTTCAAAAATAAAAAAACTATTTTAAGTTCAAAAGGGTGCCTTTGGCAATAAAAATTTTATTAGGGATGCCTGGGTGGCTCAGCAGTTGAGCCTCAGGGCATGATCCCAGGTCAGGGGATCAAGTCCTACATGAGGTTCCTTGTGAGGAGCCTGCTTCTCCTTCTGCCTAATGTCTCTGCCACTCTGTGTTTCTCATAAATAAATAAATAAAGTCTTTAAAAATTATTTAATTAATAAAACAAAAACTTTATTAAATATATTATATTTAAACAAGATATAAAATATATAATTTTAATACTAAACTTGTTTGACATATTTTATAAAATATGTCAAATTATATGTAATTTGATTACATATATATATTACATATGTATATGTAATTTATACTTATGATAGAGTACTGTGAAGTTTTGGAATTCACAGTAGGGAAGATCTTTATATACTGATTTGCAAAGATGTTAACAATGTAATGTCAAAGGAACAAAAACAGCGAAATCTATTTAAATAATAATAAATAATAAATAAAAATAAAAATCTCTTTTACGTGTGCATGCAAGAAGTATGTATAGTAAAAACGGCAAACACAAGTGCTTGTTATCTAAATGCCTACAGTATGGCTATAAGCACCATTTTGTACATAAGGAAATAGACACAAAGAGTTTAAGTAACATGCCCAAGGGATAGAGCTACATGAAGTAAGTGGAGGGGCTGGGACACAAATTGAAGCCATGTTCTTACCATGGACTCTCAGCCTGTAGGAATGGCATCAGGAGTGTGTACTTTCGAAGGAGTACACACTCAGTAGGAGTTACGGAGGTCAGGGATGAAGACCTTCCTTTTTACTTTTATGCTTCCCTATTGTCTAGTAGTTTTCAATAAGAATTATCTTCTTGTTTTCAAAATTATAATACTGTAAAATTAGCTCTTTTTTGACATATGATTTTATGAAGTATAGTACATGTATGGATTCATGTAACCACCAACACAACTGGGATATAGGACAGTCCCATTACACCCAAAAAGTTCTCCCTTACTCTCACTTTTTTTTTACTCTCAGTTTTCAGTTACTCACTCTCCCCACCCCAGACCCCTGGCAACCACTGATCTACTCTTCATCACTACAGTTTTGACTCCTTGAGAATGTCATTCAATACACAGTCTTTTGAGGTCAGCTTCATTCATTCAACATAATACTTGTGAGATTTATCCAAGAAGCTGTATGCATCAATAATATGTTCCTTTATACTACTGAATAGCTTTCCATCACATGGACATAGCAGTGTGTTTATCTGTTGGCCCACCAAAGCACATTTGGGGTGTTTCTAGTCTGGGGAGATTATGGAAAGAGCTTCTATAAACATTTGTGTACAGATTTTTATACAAACACAAACTTTCATTTCTCTTGGACAAATACCTAAGAGTGTTAGCTGAGTCTGACAATAAGTAGATATACTTAACTTTATGCGAAACTGCCAAACTGTTTTCCAAAGTTGCCGTATAATTTTGAATTCCCACCAGCAATGAATGAGAGTTTCTGTTGGTTTACATTCTCACCAGCATTTGGTATTTTCAGAATTTTTACTTTAAGCTTTCTCAAGGTGAGTAGTAAGAATATATTAGTTTAAAATTTAAGAAATGAAAAGAATTGAGCAACATTGGCAAGTATAGGGCAAATAGATTATCTCCCAAGGTCCTGGTAAATAGATATATAAATCAGAACTATTTTCAAAAAATTCCATTTATACATCAAATATTTCCTGAGCACCTGCATCTGCTGTGCTCCTTATGTGCATGTTTCAAAGCCTTAGGAAAGTTCGGGTACTTTATGATTTTACTTTTCATTTTGTCTACCTTATTTTCTACTGATCTATAATAACCCACAGTTTGTTTTTGTAATTACACTAAAATGTAATAAAAGCAGAGCTCCAAAAAGGTAACATAACTAATTACTACTAATAGTAATAACTTGTTATTAGGAAAATATTGTCCTCTATGGATACAGAGGAGGAAGTCTAGATGGAGTACTCTTGGTTACAGAACTCTGCCTGTTGTTCCACCCTCCATCTTTGTTTTGTCATCCATCAAAACCAGGTAGAACAGTTTACTGCCTACAAATGCCTCGTGACTACTTGACAATGAGAAATTAATTAGAGGAGATATAAGGGCCAATTGATTTTCTGGCTGCCAATTGTCCACTTTGCAGATTATTTATGGGAGCCAGAAAGAAAATAGAAAAAAACGCAAAGAAGTGAGTCTGGGCTGGAAGGCAACAAAGGGCTGCCCAGAAATTCAATTACAGTAATCCCTGCTGGCTCAGGACTTCCCTGCAGCTTTGCCATGGCCTTCTTGCCAAACCCGGGCCACCTGGGCCAAGACTAGGCATGTAATTCACTATCATCCCAAAGACCTCTTTCTCCTGATTCTCCTGTAGAGATTGTCAACAGCATCTTCAATGGCACAGAGAGAGCAGACACAAGGAAGTCTCCTTTGAAAACAGAAATCCATATAAGAAAAAGACTGACCAACATGGCCCCAGACGGAAGTAAAATCAGAAATTATTATCAGTAATTAAATTTATCCCCAGGAAAGTCTTATATTCAAGGAAAGGCCTGCATTTCTCTCCAGGGTAGTCTCAAGTTGGCTCCTGACCTCAAGTCTCCTAAACGAGGTGATAGTTAACTAATTGGTTAGAAATGTTTTTTTTGTTTTTTGTTTTTTGTTTTTTTTTATAATTCTTTTGTGCAGGGTTCTAATCATAGAGGCCTAGGACTTGAAGTTTGGTTGAATATATGGTTTTATATTTTAGTCCACATTTCATACATAGGACACAGAGGCTTAGAAAAGGAAAGGACAAAAACGACAACAATGTCAGAGCAGAATCACACCCAGAAAGAATTTCAGACATCTAGTCTATAACATGGGTCAAATTTATTTTACACATTTTTATGTCCTCCTCAAGGACAGCTATTCAAATGTAGTGCTTTTGGAGATTATTGCCATCTCCTACAACAAATTGTGTTTTTAATGACATTTCCTTGCAGAAATGCCCTTTAAGAAAGGAGAAGAAAGGGGGAAAGAAAAAGGAGAAGGAGGAGAAGGAGAAAAACCTCCAAGGTGCACATGAAAAATGGCTACAAAATAGCTGGGGGGAAAAATACCTTTTCATTAAATCTGTCATTAAGAATAAATATCTCATTCTTAATGAGTTCCAGCTGATCCTAAATATTTCAGTTTTACCATATTTTAACTGTATTCTAGTATTCCTGTCATATGGACCAAGATGTGTGATACAGATGCAAATTGACTTCAATTCCTCAATCAGTTTTTAAAGAATCAAATTCAGCCACGTTATTTCAACTACCAGTATTTACCCAAAAACTACTGATGTGAGTTTAGGCTTCAAAGTGAGTGAAACTTTTAAAAGGCGTCCAGGAAAATAGATGAGATTGGCAGAAGCAAAATAATGGATTTTCTAATTTCCAAAGAGTTCAATCCTGGCTCTATTAAAATACATTTAACTTCATTTATGACTACTTAAATCCTATTTAGTATCTATGTTATTATCCACACTTTTAAGGTAGGGAGCACCTAAAAATAATAGTTCTGACTGATGGGACCTGTGTTCTTCAAGTACTAGTGGAATAACTTCGAATGCTAGATAAATCCTCCTGGCTTCCCTACTTTGCCTTAAAATAGCTGAATGAATACCCTTATTTCAGGACTTCATAAATAATAATCATAATAATTATTACATCAAGAACTGTTTTGAGAGAATAACATATACTAATTCATTTAGTTCTCAAGCCTATGAGGCACATACTACTGTTATCCTCATTTTACAGCTAAAGAAACTGAGGCAAAGTGAGGCTCTTAGATACAGGTTGTCAAAATCACACAGCCTATAAGGTGGAACTCGAAAATAAGCCCATGCGTGTGAAGAAACAAAACCCATTTGTGAACAAATTATGTAGAGTGTACTAAAGAGTTCATTTAAATACACATGTGAATAGAGAAGGATATGCGGTAAATGATAAAGAATTAACATGGATAACCATGGTCTGGATTTATTGTTCACTCCACCTCATTGGTAGCTTTTATTAAAGCTATTAGCAAAAGGTGATTAGAAGCAGATCTTTATCCAGAGCCACACTCCTGTCCTGCTGCCTGATGCTTAGTGTAGCTCTTTTCTCCCAGAAGCTCCATATTGGATACTCATCCATGCCTCCCTTGTTTGGACCACTCCATGCCTTTTTTTACAAGGAGTAAATCTGTTGTAGAGTTTTAACTCCTTTCTACTAATGCACAAATTTCAGTCATTCAAGAGCATAAAGCTCTCTTTATTGCCCTAAGTATAAGAATTTCATATAACTTGCTAGTTACTCTAGCTATTGGTTTCTACCTTCACCAGCAGGGAACGTGTAATTTCTTCAACTAGCATGCCCTTTGCAAATACCTTCTGAGAACGTGTAACTATCTTCTGGGTGTTATAGGTCTCCCTAGCTTTGAGGGAGGTCACCCAGTTCAGGGGCTGCCCACA